>NW_027501855.1:0-64089 GCF_021521415.1 Bidens hawaiensis
TCTTGTTTCAAGTTAAGTTTTACATTAATCTGCTCGTATCTTCCTTCCGATAAAAGGCCCTAAGTCATTAGTTTGAAATTCGAAAAAACCTTAACGCCAATTGGAGAAAAAAGGTTGATCTGGCACTGGAATATCAGTTGCACCTGACAGCCACGGTTTCCATTGACTTGCGTTGCATGAGTGAAAGTATTGTTGTTATTGCTTGCAGGCCAAGGCAGTTTTTTCACAGGCACTTTATGATTCCATGTGTGAGCAATGCAATGTTTTACAATCCGCCATTAATGGAGCAAAAGGCTTAGAAGCATCAACATTAAGTATCCAACTGTCACAAACTTAGCAATCTCTCTAACTAGATGTCTGCCCCAACTTGATTACAGGTATGCATCTAGGTTTTTTTTTGGTCTGGTTTAACCGGTCCGACCAATTAATCAATACATGACCGGATCGGTTTTCATCATCACTAGGTTTGTAAACGAACCGAGCGAACATGAACGGAACTTTTTTTGATCGTTTGTTAAACTTAACCAAAGCAGGGTTTTCTTGTTCATGTTTGTTCCTTAAGAAAATGAACATGTTTTTGTGTTCGTTTATGTTCAATTCGTTAACAGTGTAAACGAATGGTTCACGAACATAAGTAAACATGGATGAACAAATATAGCTGAGCTAAAATTAGTTAAAAATAGTGTGAAAAAGCAGTGCGTTGGGCCTAAAAGGTTATTAAACTAAACTAAACTGTAATAGGCCAAATAGGTTATTTAAAAACGAACTATTTCACGATCTTCAACCGAGTATGAATACAAGGCACTTGCTGATCCATGGCTGAATTGATTTGGTTAAAGTCACTTCTACATGATCTTGGCTTTTAAGTCAAAAAGCCTCCTATTCTTTGGTGTGACAATCTAGGAGCTACCCACCTATCTACTAATCCTATTTTCCATGCTCGAACAAAGCACATTGAGGTTTGACTTTCACTTTATCTGTGAACAAGTGGCTCAAAGAAAATTAAATGTTCAATTTATTTCCACAAGTGATCAGGTTGCGAATATCTTCACCAAGCCGCTACCCTCTCAGCGCTTTACGTTTTTAAGATCCAAGTCGCAGCTCATTTCCCGGCCTGAACTTGCGGGGGAATGCTAGACTAAATAATTTATGTTTTTAATTCTAGAGGATCCAGATTGTAATATTTAGTTCTTTATAATGAGCTCCTATGTATTCTCTTTCAATCAATATAAAGTTATTACAACCTATCGGTTCATCTATTAGCAAGCGCTAAAACATTATATAAACAAATTTAAATAAACGGACATTAACAAACATTACTGAACGAACTACACATGTTTTCATGTTTGTACATTTAATTAAATATACAAAATTTTCTGTTCAGTTACTCAGTTAGTTTGTTTAAACTATATTAAAAAAATTGATTGTTCATGTTTGTTCCTTTAGTAAATAGACAAACATAAACGAACTTTCCTCTGGACGGTTCACCAACTAAAGAACTGTTCATCGAATGTAACATTCAATTCATTTATAGGCCTAATCATCACCCGACTTGAGGTAGTTTAAAAGGAAAACATTGTTTTCTAACATGAGTAAACCGACACAAATAAACGTGAGCGGCTTTTGAATGCACGTGTAGACTATTTTTCTTTCTTCCTTACATGACCTATAGGTAATAGGTGTATAGATAGATGCCAAATCATAGATCCACAAGCCAAATGTGAAATTCAAATGGAGAAAAATGTATCATATTTACAGGTTTTTTATGGATAACCAACCATGTAGATATGGATATGTTAACTTCTGTTGTAAGCTGTAGACAAATCTTCAACATTAGACCTTAAAATCACAAAATTCTCCTAAAATGCTGGATGGGCAGTTATGCTTTATGATCAAAATGGGAAGACTAGTAAACAATGTAGCTTAAGAAAAAGAGTGGGAAACTCACATAAAGATGAACACAGTAGCCTAATTCACTTTATCTATAGAAAATAATTAACTATTTTAATTATATAATCACATTCAAATTTTTATTTGTTATAATTTTATTTTTTTTTAACAGGGAGCTAACACTGTCACCTCTTTCTCTCTTTCGAGTTTTTTGGTATGGTGTTACGTGGTTTGGTTTTGGTTAATTCAGTTCAAAATATTTTTCAGCCAAAACCGAATTCAAGAAGTTCAAAAACCAAAGAAAAAACTGAGTTTGAAGTAGGTTTGGTTTTGATTTTCGACCAAATAAATTATTTTTGTTTTTCTAAATATTTGTTCTTATTTTTTATACTAGTATTTGTTGTTGATTTGGGTTGTGCAAAATAAGATTGAACTTGGAGATTTTAAGTAACCATTATTTGATATTGGTTTATTTGATTCAAACCGAATTTAGATTTCTAAAATTGAACTGAAAACACAATTCGTTTTTGACCAAGTATTCGAAACAGAACATTTCTTATGGCCACGCATCTCTAATGTGGACATAACAAAACGATGTAGGACTTATCTCAAGTGTCATACATGTACAGTCAGGATATACTAGTTCTAAACTGTTCTCTTAAGATTTCTTTTTCATCATAATCTTTATATTGCTATCATCTCCATTTAAGCAACACAAAGAAAAGAGGCGGTATGAATAAGTGAAATTAACCACCTGCAACTCAAAATATAATGGCCAAGAATTTTTATTATAGTTTTTTTTCAAGGTTACTTGACATAAAAGGTGATGTTTGTTGATGCCATGCTTTATTAAAAGCAATTTCTACATCTATACAGTGGCATGAAAGGTGATAACTCGTACAGTCGTACTACATATCTTAGTGGAGCGTTGCAACAACTATTTCCAATTGCACCATTTTTTTTTTTGGAACAAAAAGACTTAGAGAGAACTGAGAACCGGAGATAATTATGATAGCTTTTGGTATGCAGGAATGATAAGCAAAATAGAATGGATTATTGTGAAGAATTGAGAAAAATGAATATTTTATTGGTTAATAGAATTGAATCAACGATTATACAATGAATCTCATTCATTCAAAAGTCAAAACCATTCATTCTCATCTTTTTTTTTCCTTTTCTTTCACCTTAGGGCACGTTCGTTTCACGGACTTTGTTTAAAGGATTTGGAATTGGAATTGGAATTGGAATGGAATGTTTGAGAATCCCTATCATGTGTTTGGTTGGTTAATATGTATTGGAATTGGAATCTTCTTCATTCTCGTTTATTTTTAGAACGAGGGCAAAGGCAGAAACGTTTTAGTTTTTTTTACATTTTTCGCTTTTGATTTATATTTTGAGTTATGATTTTTTTATTAATTTTTTTGGAGGGGTTTTTATTTAAAAAAATAAATAAATAAAACCCGACCCGAAACCTGTTTTGAACCGTTCCGACCTTAACCCATTCCGACCCGGACTCGTTCTGACCCGAACCTTTTGACTCTAACCCGTTCCGACCGAACCAAAACAACCCTTTTTTAGTTGACCCATTCTGACCTATGACCTGTTTCGACCCAACCCAGCCCATTTGCCACCCCTAGTTAGGGTTAATAAAACAATCATTTATTTTCCATAACAATCCTTATAAAATAAGTGGGATTTTAAAATCCCATGAAATGTGGGATTTGATGGAATTTTAGTTTCCATTCCCATTCTTTCATTTAATGAAACGAACATATCAATTCATAGGATTTAAAATCTCTTTCTTTAGAATTCCTTTCAAATCCTTAAACGAGCAGGACCTTATTTTCTTGGCACCACCCCATGCCTATCACCACCAAATGATGAAATGAACACCGCCGCAGCCGCCTGCGCCTGACCACCACCACCTGACTACAACCACTTTCGCCTCCGCCATCATTGTCAATTTTTTATTTTAGTACTCTTTTTTATTGTAAGGCACGGACATTTTGTCATTTGTATTTCATTCCTTCTTATTTTTGTGTCTGCCAAACAACATATTGTAATAATTTATTTTATTCCCATAGTTAATCATACAAGACAAATGAATGGTAATGATCCATTTCATTCTCTTGTTGTCTATTCCATTCCATTTCCTTTCCAACCGATTATTCATACTAAACAGACCCTAGGGGTATGTTTGGTACAGGGTAATGGAATAAATAAAGGAATGGAACGGACGTGGGAATGGAATGGATAAAGGAATGAAATGGATCATTACCATTCCATTGCCATGTTTGGTTACCATGTAAGAATGAAATGATTAATCACTTATTATTATTAATATTTTTAATAATAAAAAAAAATACAAATACAAATAAATAATATTAATAATAAATGAATATTCATAATAACCATTTTAGGACACTCGTGCTACAACGAGATCATTAAAGTGTATATGCATTGTGAATGTTAACTCGTCAAATTTAATATATATATATATATATTGGTAGTTTAGTAATAGTTCTAATATAATAATAGTTATATATAATATACAAAACTATAATGATGATTATATATAATAATAACAATATAATAACTATAATTAGAAAATAATAATAATTATTATAATATAATTATAGCTTTATAATAGTAATAATGATTGTTAACTTTTTGACTTTTTCATTCTTTGGAGGAATGAAAAAAAAAAACATCTATACCCAAAGGAATGAAAATTCTAAAAATGGAAGGAGTTTTATTCCATGTGAAATGATCCATTCTATTCATACATGGTAGCCAAACATGCTATTTTTCATTCCTTTGGAATGACCTATTACATTCCACATTCCATTCCTCCATAACAAACACTACCTAGGGTAGCGTTTGGTATGCAGGAATGACAGTAGGAATGGAATGATTCATTACGTAGGAATGAAAAAAGTGGTGTTTTGTTGCTCAATGGAATGGAATCATGCATTACACATGGAATCTCATTCTATCAAAACCATTCCTTCTCGCCCCCCTTCTTTTTTTTTTCATTTCATTCCTCCACCCTACTTTCTCAACAACACTATCACCTAACAACCACCACCACCACCACCACCATTGGCACCACCACCAACTCCGCCACCATCGCCACCATTTTTGTAGCCGGAGCTACCACCGTCGCCATTGTAGGGTTTTTTTTAGGGGGGGGGGGTTAAAAAGTATTTTGAGATATAAGTGTTTTTATTATTTCTATTTCATTTCTACAATTTTTTTGGATACCAAACAATAAAAATTAATAATTGATTTTATTCCTATAGGTTAACCAAACAAGACAAAGGAATGGTAATGATCCATTTCATTCCCTTGTCCATTCCATTCATTCTCCCATTCCATTCCCCCTACGTTCCATTACCTCCAACCAAACATACCCTAGGAGTTTTAAGACTTAGGTAGCGTTTGGCATGCAAAAAATGAAAGGGAGAATAGAATGAGTCATTGTGAAAGAATGAAAAAATAGGTGTTTGGTTGATCAATGGAATTAAATTAACGATTGCGCAGAGAATCATTTCATTCCTTGTCAAACCCCCCCCCCCCCCCCCCCCCACCCTACCCTCTCTTTCCTTCATTTCATTCCTCATTCACCATACTCTCCAGACAACACCACCTGACATCTAGCACCACCACCACCTGACCGACACCGCCACCACCGCCACCACCACCACACTTGCCACCACCATCGTGATCTTCAACACCACCACCACCGCTGCCATTGCAATTTTTTTTTAGATAAGAGTGATTTGTTTATCAATTCTATTTCATTTCTGTTTTTTATTAATAACTCATTGATCTATTTCATTTCTCTAACCAATTCTACAACCCCATTAAACAGGCCATTAATTCATACTCTCACTCATTCAAATCATGAGGTACTATGAACAACACAAAAGACAAACGCATTAAAGACAGTTAGGAGATCATGACCCACTTTTTAAGACACCAGCAACTGAAAGACAACACGCTGCGCAAACATCTTATAACTCTTAGGTCAAAAGTGATTGTACGGTGAAGCTGTTAACATTCATCCGAACCACCATAAAATCTTTCTTATATATTTCTAATTCCTAGTGTTAGGGTGAGTTGTTTATAAAATTAAAAAAGTTTTGTAAGAAATTAAAGAACCCATGTACACAACAAAAATCAAACAACCCATGGACACACTAATGTAGTTAATGTTGATAGCCATGTGAAGCAATCACCCCATGTGAAGCAATCACTTAGTTGAACTTAAGGTGGCTCTAACTTGTTTCCAACTCGGCATATTATTTATGTCATCACATGGATGTTAAGTCTTGCCTATTTTGAGACGCTTTTACTTTATTTGTGTGACCCTAACACACTAATTTCGTTATTTTCTTTAACATTGTTTGGAACTACCCTTAATAACATAGTGAGTATTCTTGGAGACAAGTGTTAACCATTCATATTGATTTTGATACTTTAGACCTGACTCTTTGCAGCGCGCACATATAATGCATATATGTGTGGGTCCCATGGGTGGGCAAAAGTGAAATTGCACTGATTTTGATGTTATTTTACTAATTTCATGGAAATAGCGTTAAAAGTGGCGGAAGGTTAATCAAGCATCATGTGGTGGCGTTGATAGCCGAAAGACAAGGGTACATGCACCAATCGGTTGAGTTCCTGATGGTTGAGTGTTATGTGCCTTACGTCCAAGGCTTGATGCAAAACCACTATCGAGCCGGGGGTCTCACTGGAAGCAGCCTCTCTATTCCTATGGAGTAGAGGTAAGGTTGTCTACATTTACCCTCCTCAGACCCTACATCTTTGCTATTGGTGGGATATGCTGAGTAGGATGATGATGATGATGATGATGATGATGATGATGAGACCTGACTCACCTAAGAACAACATAAAAAGGAAAACTCACCGTTGCAAGAAAACCTTTTTGGGTCAGGTTTCGAACTTGAGACCATGATATCACAAATCTTAGCTATCACCCTCTTCACATTAGACCTGTAGATCAGTTGAAATAGAACTAGAAATAATTTAATGGCAATTTCTCTCCAAATAAACAAATCAAATATGACTATGAAATCAATTTCTCCCCAAATGTAAGTATATGAATGTATGGCAAGCTGCATGTTAAACTAGAACTCACTCAGCGTATCAGCATAGCTGACTTTTAGTATGCACACATGCAAATAGAATGAAACAGCTGACTTGAGGAGCACACATGGCAAGAGAATAAAAAAGCTGGCATCTGAAAATTTGAAAGTTATGATGTTATGTGATGTTTGAACATAGAAAGACATGTTTGAATGGTTGAAGTTTTAATATTTCCGCGAAAGTTTTAATTAACACTGATATTTAGAACGGTGTTTATGAGTAAATCCAACGACAATAAGACACCCCGGATTCGAGGCCTTACACAACCACATATATGTCAAGGTTTAACAAGCCTTCATTTCCTTTTTTTTCCTTTCTAGAATGGTTACTTACAGCTCCCTAATTCTATACCCCTTAAAATCCATCACCATACCCATGGTGGGGTTTAAACTTTAAACCTTCATCACTTGTTTGAGGGGAATATACCAATAGCATTGTTTAAAGTTTAGTAAAGTGTTATTTTCGTCTTTAAGGTTTGATTAGTTATGCGAGTTTTTTCCAAAATGTTTGTTTTTTTGCATATGGAATCTTGAGGTTTCACAATTATTGTCAATTTCGTTCAAATTGTTAACTCCGTTAGATTTTAACATTAACTCAAGGGTATTTTGGTCTTATCAATTTATTTATTATTTTACTCACTATTATTAATAATTATTATTTGCTATTCAAAAGAATATACTATCTTATTGTTATTATTATTAAAAAATCAAACAAATTTAAATTTGGATTTCAATCCAAGTCCCAAATCTTCATTCGAAATTCCATCTAAGAGTCATCTAACATCATCCCTATCTTCCACCACCGCTACCACCGATGGTTGTCTCGATTAGAACATTCCGACTTCACATTCTCCTAGACAATTTTGAGTGACCTAGATCTCTCGAAACCCTAGATTCCGACGCCGATCTCCGTAACCCTGGTTTTATCTGGACGGTTTGTTAAGTTTTTGAACGGATGAGGACAATGGTGGTGGCCGGAGTTTCAGTTGATAGATGAAGACGGAGTGGTGCAGACAATTCTTTCAAAGGGAAGATAGATGAACATGAGTGGGCCCCACCTTTTTTAACATCAAGATTGAAAGAGGTTAAATGATTAAAACAATAACGAAATTAAAAAGATTGTTTTACCCTTATTTAACGTTAAAAAGATAACAGAGTTCGTAAAATTGACGAAATTGGCAATAATTATGAAACCTCAAGGTTTCAAAAGCAAAAAGTAAATATTTTGGACGAAACTCACAAACCGAACCAAAAAGACGAAAATGACACTTTACTCTTTAAAGTTTAAACTATGAGGGCCCACCCATAGCCGATTGTCTAGAGCTAACCACTGAATCACCATATGTGATAAAATGATTATTCTTTAGTCTTTTATTTTAGTAGAGAATTAAATTAAATCAACTTATATAACTAATAGCTTGATCTAGTGGTAAAAATATATGGCTTTCAACTAAATGGTTATGGGTTATAATCTTATTTGAGATATTAACATAAAAATTGATGGAAAAAAAAATTAGTTGTTCAAAAGAATTAAATCAACTTGTATTCGTACATGGACGGCTTAAGGGTAAAAAAAGAAAAAAAGATTAAGTTGTGGTTTGCGGCCCCAACTTTGATAAAGGTTGGAGACTACGTTTGCTTTGCGTTTGCTTCTTCCTCTCCGATCACTATAGGAAGGTCCGTACTAATCCTGAATTTTTCAAAAATATGGTATCAGTACCGGTATCTAAAATGCTCGGTTTGGAACCGTACGGTTCCGGTTCAATATAGATACGGTAGGCAAAAATTCGATAAATACAATTCGGTTCCAAAATTTTCGATTCCGCTTTTCTTAAAAACTTAGTACCAATATAATGGTACCGGATACATTCCTAAATCACTGCCCCTCTTCACTTTCAATCTCTAAATTTGATATATATCATCATATTCCACATGTTATAGATAGGGTTTCTATTTTAAAATCCGTTTTAAACCTCCAAAATAGTTGAGTGAGCCATGTTTTCTTATCATACAAATGTATTTCTATATGGGTAATTACCGAGAATAGAACAACATATTTTAAAAATTATCCCAACACTTGATTTCATTGGTTCCTTTTTTTTCCTCAAATCTAGAGAAGTTGTGAAAAATGGATTGCATTAGCTTAATTTTTATTTTCACCAAATGATCTTAAAGACGAAGTCATAAAAGCACTCTTTTACTCCTTTCTTCAAAGATATATATCTATGAATATTGAGTAGCCTTCAATGATGTAGGTTGAAATTAGACTATCTTTGATATCTTTATCGGAATGAACCATGAGACCAACTACGAAAAATTTACTCACATAATTATCAAATTGTGATAAGTCACGCTCTTAAATACTTATTTCTTATATATAAATTATTATTATGCTACTATTAATGTAAAAAAAGTACGTTACGTAAGTCAGTTGATGGCCATGTCCTTGTTTGGGCGTTTTATTCGTGAGGCTCAACATGTCTAATGGTTTAAACAAGTCCTTAATTTAATTTATTTTTGAGGAGGGTATATTAATAATTGCTTTTTGACGTGGCACAAAATGAACGGATTTCCCAGTCCATTGCGGAGTTATGTTGATGGGTCGTTTGTACTTTATACTAGAGGTGGTCAAAAAAACCGGTTACGGAACCGGTTTGGCCGGTTTAACCGAAAACCGGTTTTTTAAAAACCGGTTTTTTTAAAAACCGGTTTGACCGGTTTACGTAACCGGTTTACGTATCGGTTATAAGTTTTGGACCCAAAACCGGTTTTATAACCGGTTATAAAAAAAACCGGTTTTTTTTAATAACCGGTTATTAAAAAACCGGTTAACCGGTTTTTAAAATAACCGGTTATTACCGTTATAAAAAAAACCGGTTAACCGGTTTTTTAATAACCGGTTAACCGGTTTAACCGGTTTTCGAACGTTACCAAACGGCCTTATAGCCGTTTTTTTGTGTTTTTGACCGTTTTTTAGCCGTTTTTTTTTTGGTTTTTTTACCATTTTACCCCCACAAACATCTATATATAGTTTAGGTTGGGTATTGGTTAGATCACACTTGATTATACAACTCCAAAAGCTCTAAACGTTTATTTCATACGCGATTATACAACTCCAAACGCTCTTCTTTCGTAGTCGTTTATTTCATACTCGAGTATACCACTCTTAATTCGTAGTCGATTATCATGGCCTCCCAAAGTGCTGCTTCATCGGTCAACATGGGTGCCTCGAACACGGGAGAAACCGTCGTTCGGGTCATCCCCACGAAACGAAACCAAGATATTTGGCAACATTTCGACCTATGCGAAATGTCTAACGGAACCCAAAAAGCTAGATGCAAACATTGTTTGAAGTTTTATAACAAAGAAGCAAACTCCAGTTTAAGAGCTCATGTAGAAAAGCCCTCTTGCAAGGTCTTGAAGGACGAATCCGGAAGTAGTTCGCAGCCGGAGATGACGAATCAAGGAACGGTGTTTACGTACGACCTTGAAGCGGTACGTCAACAGTTTGGCAACTTTGTGATTCAACAATCACTTCCTTTCAACCACTTCGACAACCCTCAATTCACGCAGATGATGCAAACGTATGTTCAACCACGCTACCAACACGTAAGTCGTTCGACCCTTAGAAGAGATATGCTTAAAGCATGGAAAAACGCTAAATCCGAACTAATTTCATACTTTTCAAACTTACAAACTGGTGTGAACTTAACCACGGATGTGTGGTCGGTACCTAATGGTTCGCCCGACTCATACATTTGTGTGACGGCTCATTGGGTTGACCCCCGGTCGTGGCAAATGATGAAACGAACCGTTGCGTTTCAATTGTTTGATTACCCGCACACGGGTAGAAATATTTTTAAACTCTTGGATAAAGTCATTCGACAATACAAGATTGAAGATAAAATCTTTTCAATATCGTTTGATAACGCGTCCAACAATACGGCCGCGGTTGGCCATTTAAAATTAAAGTATAAACCTATCTGTGATGGAGCGTTTTTTCATAGCCGATGCATTGCACATATTATCAACTTGGCCGTGCAAGATGGGTTAAACGTGATCGAAACGCAAAGAAACAATTTTAAAAGAATGTTACGAGATGTTTTTAGCAACAATTCAACATTTTCAAGATACAAAAAATTTTGTGAAGAAGCTAACTGTCAATGGTTGGGGCCTAACTGGGATTGTCCAACAAGATGGAACTCGACTTGTGAAATGTTTGAGAAAGCCATCCAACAAAAACAATCGTTAATTGCGTTTCATCAAATTTTGTCAAATAGGGGTAAATGTGCACCGTACGATCCTAGAAACTGGTTATTGATTGAGATCGTTACGGAGGTTCTTCAAATTTTTAAATCTTGCACAAGTAGTTTATCCGGGGTTTACTATCCAACAAGCCCCATTGCTTTACCAAAAATTGCTGTCATGTGCACAAAGTTGAGTGACCTTCATTGTAGGGGTGCACCTTATTTTGATATGGGTGTAAAAATGAAAGAAAAATTTAAAAAATATTTTCAAGAACTACCCGCTGTTTTGACCTGTGCTGCTGCGTTAAACCCTTGCATCAATGTTGGTGGTGTTGAAGCTTTAATAGAAAAAATTTGTGATGAGCTAGGGTTAAACGACGATCAAAACCCCTATTATAGCCAAACTTTAAAGAATGATTTCAACACCACCTTGGCAAACATGTATGATGTTTACCTTACAAGATACGGGTCGTCTTCCCAAATTCATGACTCGTTAAGAGCTGTTGCCCAATCCCAATCCCAAACCGACCTTGAAATGGGGATGTACTACATGATTTGGGAAGACGCCGGTAAACGTCAAAGGGTAAACACCCCAAGCAGTGAACTTGGAAGGTATGGTGGTACCAACTTTGTGAAACACATGACTCCGGATGAATTTAGAAGTCTTGATTTGCTGGCTTGGTGGAGAGGTAAGGAGGATGAGTTTCCGATCCTCGCCGCCATGGCCAAAGATTTACTAACGGTCCAAGCTTCCACGGTAGCTTCGGAGTCTGCTTTTTCTGTTTCTGGCAGGGTTATATCGATTAGGAGGACTCGACTCACTCCACCAGCTGTAGAGATGTCGATTTGCTACAAGGATTACTTGGACTCTTTAGACAGGGCACAACATCAACGCTCACTCGAGGGGGAAATGGACTATGAGGCGGCCTTGTATGAAGACGAGGTCAATCAAGGACACACTCAACCAATGACCGATGAAGAAGCCGCGTACGACGATTACCTAAGGAATAGCTCGGGATCGGGTAGCGAAGAAAATGAGTAACAAACATCAACTTGTTAATGTAATCGTGTCTAAACATTCTTTAATGTTTGTATTTTTGAGTTACGAATATGCGATAACGATTTAATGTTTGTATTTTTAATGTAAAAGCCATAAATGAAAGTTATGTGTTTTTAATCTTCCAAGCAAAGAATGCTAACAACGAAACCCTAAACCCTAAAGCAAAAAAAAAAAAAAAAAAAAAAAAAAACCGGTTAACCGGTTAGACCGGTTTTTAAAAACCGGTTATAAAAAAACCGGTTTAATAACCGGTTCTAACCGGTTTCTAAACCGGTCCAAACCGGTTTGGCCGGTTTGAGTTTTCAGCAATAATAACCGGTTAATAACCGGTCCGGTTATTAACCGAACCGGTTTTTTTCTGGATAAAAAAAACCGGTCCGGTTAAAAACCGAACCGGTTTTTTCAAAAAAACCGATTTGTGCACCTCTACTTTATACCCACGTGGATCCCCAAAGAATCAATACAATTACAACGAAATCGTAGCAAGTTGTTATCTGATATTGACATGTTGTTGATATACATCAAGGGTTGATGCTGCCTGTTGTTGAGGATTATTTATGAAACAGGAATTGATAGATTTTTCATATAATAAATTAGGAACTTTCCTCGTTTAATGATAATACTAACGCCTAGTTTATCTTCTTTTTTTTTTTTCCCGTTTTTAGGTTTTATCCATATGAAAGAAAGGTAAGCAAAAAGGGATTTTAAATAGGAGCTTGAATTATTATTATTATTATTATTATTATTATTATTTAATTTTTTCGGTGACTATTTTTTAACAGTGTTTGTAATTACCCTCAATACTCGAGTGAGTTATTTTAAAATGGAATGTCAACCATTAATTCTGCTTCAGATTTTAAACCTGACTCAATCAAAAGCGCGCCAAGAAAGAGGCTTACTACTATAAGAAAACCATCTTTAGATAGGTTTTTGACCAGTATCATAAAAATACTTGATGATTTACAATTCATCAAGGATGTCTTGAAAATATTTAAAATAAAAGTTAATAACGGAATCTAAAATCCACAGGGCTCACTGGTAGCCCCTACCAGTAGGGGCGTGCAGGTCACGGTTCCAACCCGTGAAACCCGTGTACCCGGTTTACAAAACCCGTATAATGGAACCGTTATTTGAAACCATGTACAGGTCCGGTTCTGAAATTCAGCTTGAAACGGGTAACAGGTCAGTTCCGGGTTGTACCCGACGAACCAAGTCGGAACCGTGAAACCCGTTTCCGGCTTTTCTATGCTTTTCTCAAACACCTGTTTTCAAAATTCTAAACATGCATCGGTGAGGCATATGCATCTTTTATATATTATGGTTCTTATAAATCGCTAATATTTTAAATTTTCATGGTTCAAACTTTATTTCTTTATTGTTTATAATTTTTATCTTTCTTTAATTGCAACTTACTGATTAAAATACTTTTATCATCTGCTCCATGAAAGTTCCTCTTTGTTTATTGGTTAAGTTAGTCTATGTGTATCTAGAAACCCTAAAAGTATAATCGAAGAATACAACTAAACGGCTAAGCGACAGCGGATGTGGTCCAACCCGTAAAAACTGCCAACCTGTCCCGTAGAACCCGTTTCAAAACCCGGACCGACCCATTTGTAGATGGTCCGGTTCCGGGTTTCAATATTCCATGTAAACGGTTTCGGTCCGGGTTCCATGTAAACGGTCCAGGTCGTACCCGTTGCACACCCCTACCTACCAGATCACCAACATATTTTAACAACTGGATTTAAGACCATTTCCATCAGGTGGTTTGTCTTTGGTTCAAACCAAGTTAAAAACCAAGTAACCGTTGGAGAGGTGGTTTAAAACAAAAATCAAAGGGTGAAGTTTGATTTTCCAAACCAACAAAAATCACCCATTGTGGGTCTCAACATCACATCTTTGTTAAAAATAAATATTACAGAATAATCAAATTACATGATGAAGAAAAAACACTTATATGTTAAAAATAAAGTATTTTATTTAGTATATAGCATTTGCAACATTTGATTGTTCAAAAAAAAATTAGTATATAGCATCAAAAAATCTTATTTATCATAAATACTAGAACAGATAAATGGAGGGTTAGATAATTGGTCAAAACGAATAAATTAATTCAAATGATAATCTAAAACGTTTGACATTAATTGTATTCTTTGTAATACGATATTACGAATATGATATGGGTTACACAAAGAATTAGTTATACCATGGAATACTCACTTACATTTATGTAACACGAAACTATGCATATGTATACATATATTACACGTGTTATATATATGTTAATGTAATTCATATTTACATGCCATTTGTATAAATTTTTTTGGAGTAACTTGTATAACTTATGTAATTTTTAGTAATTTGTGTATTTATATAATACATGTATCTTGTGTTGTGTAATTTATGTAATTTTGTGTGATTCGTGGTGGGGTAATTTGTGTAATTGGTGTAGATGTAATTTTGATAATTTATGTCATTTGTGTATTGTGTAGTAATCTAGTAATCTGGGTAATTTGTGTACTTTAGTAATTTATGAAATTTGCCTTTTTTTTTGTAATTTGGATAGTTTTTGTAAGTTATATATTTGTGTATGTAATTCTCTAAATGTGTGTAGAGAGCAAAAATGAATATATCTTATAAAAATATGTTTATTTTTTAAATGTATTTAATGTCGTAATGGTTTTAATATGATTTATAAAAAGAATCTTTATTTTTATAATTTACAAATAATAATTTAGTCTTACAAATCAGAATGAAACTCTTATATATTTTTATGATTGTCTTTTTTTAATTCACTTTTTTTTGGTGGTAGAACCATTTTCGACGTAACATATCAAAGTTTGAAAGTAAATTACAAAGGAGGAGAATGAGAATGTTGGGGACTCGATTAGAGGTATGTGTTAATTAGTTATATTGTAAATTGAATATGCTATCTTTCTTAATTCATGATTCAATTTCATGTATTTTATGTAATATATGTGTATTTTTATTATCATATTTTTAACAACTAATATATGTGTATTTATGTACCTTGTGTAGTATATATAATCTTCAATTTTTGTAATTTTATGTATTTTGTGGTTGGATAATTAATGTAATTTTAATAATTTATGTAATTAGTAGACATAATTTGGGTAATTTATATCATTTGCGTATTTTGTAATAATTTAGGTAATTCGTGTACTTATGGTAATTTATGTAGTTTTATATAATTTGTGTTATTTATATAAATTGCGTAGTTTGGGTAAATTATGTGTTATGTTTATGTATATGTAATTTAGGTAAGTTATGTGTTTGTGTATGAAAGGTCATTTATGTGTTTGTGTATGTAATTTGCGTAATTTATATATGTAATAAGTTTTTTTTAATATAAAAACCTGGAAAAAAGAATTTTTTTTTAATAAAAATCAATATTGTTTATTTATCATCTAAAATTAAAAAAGAGCATGACACTTTTGATATTATTGGTGGTGTAGGTATTTGACCTAAATACCCTTTTCTAATTTAATAATGTTGTTTCTCTCTCTTACATCTTATTTTTTATTGTGATTTAATTACAACCATAAAAATCAAATGAATTAATTGAATGTATGATCACAATTGATTCTCAAAAGTTCTTACAACTCAACATGGTTTTCAAATTATATATATACGTGTGTATATATATATATAAATACACACATATTTACATTTATAAAATATATTAAAATATTTTACATATATACATATTTTTATATTTATTTAAAAAATTATGTATTTTTTGTTTGTCCATTTTTTACGTGACGGCAAGTTTAACGGTTAAACTTTTTAACGGCTAGTTTTTTAACGACTAGTTTTTTATCGATTTTATTATCTATTTTACAACGCTTAATTCGAATAAAAAAACATTACAAGAATTCCTAGAAAAAAAAGCGTTACAAGAAGTCCTAGACATTACAAAGATTCCTAGAAAAAAACATTACAAGTCCTAGCTAAAAAAAAAGCGTTAATATAAGTCCTATTCATCCAAATCAACGTCATCCAACCCATGTTTTGCCTTTTTTTTGTCACATACTTTCTTGTGAATCGCTAATCTCTTCGGGTCCATATGTGTGTGATCCGCAAAAAGTATGTTCATATCTTGATTATATATAAAGTCATCCATTTTTTGTTGATGTTGTTTTAAATTATTTATCTTTCATTTTGTTAGAGTAATTGTCATTTTAAATTATATAATTTTTTTTTGTTTATTTATTTTTTATATTTTAGTTAATCTATCTTTACTAAATTTTTATTATATTGCTATTTATTTAAATAAAAATTAAATATTTTATAGTATTGTGAAATTCTTATTTAAAATAAATGTAAAAGTAAGTGATGATATGAATATGTAAAGATGGTTTGAGAATGTGTATTGTTGGAGTAAAAAAGATGGTTTTTAAGAAAGCTGATGTAGCTGGTTTAAACAAAAAATTGTTAGAGGCGATCTTGGAGATGGTCTAAGATAAAATTTCATTCCATGCTTTTAACTTTTAAGTGCTATCGGTTGGGATAAACTGGTGGCAGGCAATCCATACATAGTATAGGTCCGTGATCTGTCAGTGATGTCTTTACCAACACTAATTCACCGACTGATTACCAACGGATCCACTTTCACATATTGAATTGTCCGTCGATGAAAGTCCTTCTAACATGTTGTGTGTGATAATCTTGTTTAATATTTTATTATTCTAAAAAGAGTGTACATTTAGTTTATTTAAATATACCTTTTATTAAATTTAACAATAAATGCATAATCACATTCTCTTAACAAGTAACAAAGATGCACTATTTTAACCTCTACCAAAAGTTTGTCATTGTTGTCTCAGAAATATAATATTGGAACTTTGACTCTCATGTTAATGTCATAAGAACAAGTTATAATGCAGCATCAGAAGACTTATACTCTTGAGAACATTATAAAAAGGGATCCCTCCTTGTTTCAAAATATAACTAATTTCCTAGCAGTCTACACCATATCCTCTTATTCACTTAAAAAAGATGTGGAGACTAAAAGTAGCAGAAGCAAGTCAAGCGGGCCCGAACCCGTACCTTTATAGCACAAACAACTTTGTGGGGAGGCAAATATGGGAGTTTGACCCGAATTATGGAACTTTAGAAGAACGTGCTGAGGTGGAACAAGCTCGGGCCGATTTCTGGAACCACAGACATGAGGTTAAGACGAGCAGTGATGTTCTTTGGCGGATGCAGGTCTTGTTTTCTGTTATTTTGATAGTTCTAAAAGGATTATCGTATATTTGGTTATGAATGTAACAGTACGTTTTATGAATGTGGATATGCAGTTTTTAATAGAGAAGGAATTTAAACAAACGATACCGCAAGTGAAAATCAAGGATGGTGAAGATATAACGTATGAAAAGGCTACTATTGCGTTACGGAGATCAGTTAATTTGTTTGCAGCTTTGCAGGCTGATGATGGCCACTGGCCAGCTGAAAATGCGGGCCCGTTGTATTTCATGCAGCCATTGGTAAGCATTTTATATTTTGTTAGATGAAAAGGTAGACAGGTCGGGTTGGTTGGATAAAAGGTCAACTGGGTTAGGGTCAAAACAAGTGATTTTTGTTATCAACTTGAATTTGCCGCGCCGGGCCAAAAACACAATTTGCAAAACTTTTGTTCTATACATGATCACAGCTGGGTTGAGTAGAGAGCACATACTGGGTTTTTCGCCCAACCAGTTCCAGTTTGGGTCAACAAAAGTGAAAGCTGGTTTTGGTGGAACCTAGTTGAAGAAAGTCAAAAGATCGAGTTTGACCGGTTTGAAACCGGATTTTGACTTGTTTAAGCTGGGTTTGGCCGGTTTCAAAGTATAGGGTTAAATTCCAACTCCGGTTCCAACAACGGTACCAGTTCCCGAACCCTTTTTTTCACTTCCAAGGTTGGGTAACAACTGGGCTTGGATCAAGACGAGCAAAATTTTTAGTTAACTAGAACGGGCTGGGCGAAAACACGATTTGCACAACCTTTGTGGCTGTGCGCTATACATTACTAGTGAAAAATATATTAATGTTATGGGTGTGAATCAAATACAAATAAAAATAACGTGCTACTTAATTATATATACAATATAGTGCAATACATAATTATACTACTTGAATCTCACAATTAGCACGTTAATTTAATTTGTACGTCAACTTTTAATAAAGCAATTCACGAGGGTTACATTTGTCACAATTACACTTGGGCAAAGGGTGTTGATGGTCCCGTTAACCTGTTTTGAGGAAAACTACGGGCTAAACCACTAGTTACTGTTTTTGGAAAACGAAAAATTAAACGATCAGGTTGGTTGGATCGGTCAGGCCAGGCAAAACAGTTCAGATTTTTTTTTCCTTCAAAATTTTTGGTTTGTATTAATATTAATATCTATAAAAATGCTTATTCGCAGGTGATGTGCTTATATGTTACCGGGCACCTTAACACTGTCTTCCCGGCAGAATACCGAAAAGAAATCCTACGGTACTTATATTGTCATCAGGTAGTTACTATTGTAACTTTAACTATAACTTCTTAACTGAAATTTCAAATAACATTAACAAACATTACTTGAAACTCAACAGAATGAAGACGGCGGGTGGGGATTTCACATAGAGGGTCATAGCACCATGTTCTGCACCACCCTCAGTTACATTTGCATGCGCCTTTTAGGAGAAGGACCAGATGGCGGTCTGAACGGTGCGTGCACCAAAGCCCGTAAATGGATTCTTGATCATGGCTCGGTTACAACCATTCCATCCTGGGGCAAAACATGGCTTTCTGTAAGATTTTATTTTCAAAACTAATCAATATAATATTACTAAATAGATAATAGTAAAAATGTTTTGACTCATTATGGTTATATTTTTAGATACTTGGTGTATGCGAGTGGGCTGGAACCAACCCGATGCCCCCCGAGTTTTGGATTCTTCCTTCTTTCTTACCTATGTATCCAGGTTAGTGTTCTAGTACCAATTGCATTAAAAATAACATGTTTATAAATTAATATATTATATTAATGTTGTATGGAACACGGTAACGTCACCACCACCTTTGTTGTCGCTACGATTTTCATACCTTTTTTTTCCTAAATAACTCTTTTCAACTTGCATCCGTTTTGACCTGAACCTGTTGACCAAATTTGAACCCTTTGACTCAACCCTGTTTGACCTGGGCCCATTAACCCAAATCCATTTTGAACCGAACCTGTTGACCTAGTTTGGCATGAACCCATGGAGGCGTGGACCCAGATTGACCAAGTTTGAACCCTTTGACCCGACCCAGTTTGACCTGAACACATTACAACGAGATCATGCCTTTCATTCTGGGGTGACCCAACCCAGTTTGACCTGTACCCCTTGACCCGGTTTTACCTGAACCCGTTGACCCAAACCTAGTTTGACCTGAACCCATTTTGACCCAAACTCAGTTTGACCTGAACCGGCTGACCAGACCCAACCCATTGGCTTAGAACACCAAAATGCTCATACCAGTGATCATAATGTACTATTTCCTACTTAAAAATATTAATCTAAATGCAGCAAAAATGTGGTGCTACTGTCGGTTGGTATACATGCCAATGTCATACCTGTACGGAAAAAGATTTGTGGGTCCCATTACTCCATTGGTTCTGCAACTTAGAGATGAACTTTATGCACAGCCCTATGATGAGATCAAATGGAAGAGCATAAGACATCTATGCGCAAAGGTGAAACTTTAAATATTCTTAACATATAACTTGAATAATATTCATCTTTCTTGCTAATTATTTAGCTTCCAACTTACAATTTCAGGAAGATTTATATTATCCTCATCCTTTCCTACAAGATTTGATGTGGGACAGTCTCTATGTTTGCACTGAGCCTTTATTGAATCGCTGGCCATTTAATAAACTGCGAGAGAAAGCACTTCAAACAACAATGAAGCATATACATTATGAAGATGAGAACAGTCGATATATCACCATTGGTTCGGTAGAAAAGGTAAGTTGATAAATGGTTTAATTAACATATAATTAAAATGTGTAAAAGTTGGTATAAAGATTTAAGTTTTGTCGTTCAGGCACTGTGTATGCTTGCATGCTGGGTTGAGGATCCAAATGGTGTTTGTTTCAAAAAGCACCTTGCCCGAATCCCGGATTATCTCTGGGTTGCTGAAGATGGAATGAAAATGCAGGTCATATAAAAAACTTGTGATATACACACACATTATATATGTGTGTGTGCGCGCCTATATATCGAAAACAAGTATATTAAATGTAAATTGATTTAATTGCAAACAGAGTTTTGGCAGTCAAGAGTGGGATGTTGGTTTTGCCATTCAAGCTCTATTAGCTACTGATCTTACCGAAGAAATTGACTCTACTTTGAAGAAAGGGCATGAATTTATCAAAGCTTCACAGGTCTCCAAGACCCTGATGCTTTATTAGAGTTACTAGTTAAAACCAAACATTTGTACCTTTTACTAAATTAATCCTGATTATTATTAAATACCCTGGTGCAGGTTAAAGACAACCCTTCTGGTGACTTTAAGAACATGCACCGCCATATCTCTAAAGGGTCATGGACCTTTTCAGATCAAGATCACGGGTGGCAAGTTTCAGACTGTACTGCTGAAGGTTTGAAGGTATGTATACAATTTTTATAAAATTGCATAATCATCTAAATATTAATATTATTAGAAAAGCCTCTCTATATGATCTAATTACTGTCTAACTAATACCTAAACTCTATCCTAGTGTTGCCTCCTATTTTCAACAATGCCACCTGAAATTGTTGGCGAGAAAATGCAACCCGAGCAACTGTACGATGCTGTCAACATAATACTTTCCTTACAGGTTAATAATAATTTAATTTTAAATCCCAAAATATTCTAAAATGTGGTGTCAATGAGTTATAACTGGTTGTGATGATAATATAGAGCAAAAACGGAGGATTAGCCGCATGGGAACCAGCAGGATCATCAGATTGGCTGGAGGTACATATCTAAGCCGTGACAAAAATATTGTTTAGTTTGATATTATATTCCAAAGAATTCTTTTTTCCATTTTAGATTCTCAATCCTACTGAGTTCTTTGCTGATATCGTCATTGAGCACGAGTAAGAATTCAATATTGTTTACCATTTTAAATACAGCATACGTTATACAGGCTTAAATTTAATTTTAAAGATACTTACAAAATTTGTTGACTAGGTATGTTGAGTGCACATCATCAGCAATGCAGGCCCTTGTTTTGTTTAAGAAGTTATACCCTGGGCATAGAAGGAAAGAGATAGAAATTTTCCTTACGGGCGCAAGTGGATACCTAGAGAAAATACAGATGCAAGATGGTTCATGGTTTGTTTCTGTTTTTCTTTAATTATAACGGATAACTGAAACAGTGGAACCAGATATGGCAAAAGCCGCAAAATGGGCGGGCCGGTCAGGTTCAGCCCCAAATATTTTTTGAATTCTTACATAACTCTTAAAAATATGTGTCAACTGTCAAACAAGATACAAAAATCATATTCTTCGATAATAATAGTCCAAAATCACACTTTAGACAAATGTTGACCCGTTTGACCCATTCCCTTCACGCTATTCTCTTTACTTTACTCAAACATAGGGATGCATGTGAAACTGATGTAACTGAACCATAACCGAACCCAAATATAAAACCGACGGTTTGGTTTTATGTTTTTTAAAAAACTGATTTGTCAGTTTTGCTTGAACCAAAACCCAAACCGAAAAAATCACTTTTAAGTAATTTATAAGAAATTAATAAATAATGTAGCACAAAAAATTTTAGGTGCAAATGTGTAATAAATAATTAATTATTAATTAACAAAAAGAAAAATATAGGCCCAAATTCATTATTTTGGGCTATTCTCTTCAGCCCAAATTTTCAAGTCTAAATGGTAAGACCGAAAAACTGAAAACAAATCGAACCCATTGTAAAAACCGAATTTTCAGTTTCGGTTCTATTTGAGCACCAAAACTGACCCAAACCGATCCATTCATGAGTAAGTGGGTCAAAATTGCCACATCTAGTTGGAAAAAGTTTTCCTTGTTGCATTGTTAACATAATAAGAGCATTCCCATCCCATCCCCCATAATTATGTGAGGGGGATTGGTAAATTATAGGGTGAGGTTTTGAATGAATGTGAGTGTAAATTATAGGGTGGAAAGAAATATGTAGTGTTTTTTTGTAAATTTGGGGAAACATTTGGGGAAAATTGTTTGCCCCTATTTATATTTTAATATTTGTTGGATTGGTTGTGAGTAAATGAGAGAGAAAACTGTAATAATAAAAGTATTATTTAATTTAACAGGAAAGAGAAATGTAGTGTTTTGTAGTGTAATTATAGAGATAAGGACGAAGAACGGGATGTGAATGCTCTAAGCTGTGGTAAATTGGTAATTATAGGTACGGAAACTGGGGCGTGTGTTTTACATACGGTACCTGGTTTGCTCTCGGAGGACTCGCAGCTGTCGGAAAAACATATGAAAACTGTCAGGCAATTCGTAAAGGTGTCGAATTTCTACTGGAAACACAGCTGGCAGATGGTGGTTGGGGAGAAAGCTACAGATCCTGCCCAGAAAAGGTAACACTATAACATAACAACTGTTTGGAAAAAATGCAAATATAAATTAATCATCTAATGCTCAAAAAACAGAAATATATACACTTGGAAGACGGCCGGTCCAATCTGGTACACACTGCATGGGCAATGATGGGACTGATTCATTCTCGACAGGTCAACTTATAATTCAAAAATCAAAACTATAAATGTTCTAGTGCGTTGTAGATTCTTATCCAAGACATGTTTTTTTATTTATTTGTTGAAAAGTACAGATGGAGAGAGATGCAACACCTTTACATAAAGCAGCCAAGTTGTTGATCAACTCCCAGTTGGAAAATGGTGATTTTCCACAACAGGTATGTTTAATTAATGTATAATTAAATGAAATATAAAGCATTTACTGTAAAATATTTTTTGATAATTATATAATGTCTACAACCAATTTATAGAAAATATACAAGAGGAGCAATAACCATCAATTGAATGTACAGGAGATATTTGTGCAAGTAAATAAGGAAAATTATTGAATAGCATAATTTGTTCCTTGATATTAGTGTAACCGCTTTGACTGTATCAATTGAGATTTATATTCCTTATACGCCCCCGCAAGATGGAGGATCCATCAGATACGCCAATCTTGGACCGATTACGAAGAAATGGTGCTCTCGTTAAAGGTTTGGTGAGCATGTCCGCTAATTGATCTTGAGAGCTAATATGAAGAACCCGTAACTGTCCAGCCGCAATTTGTTCTCTAACAAAGTGATAATCAAGTGCTATATGTTTCATTCGTGAATGGTATACGGGACTGGCGCAAAGATACGTAGCACCAGAGTTGTCACAAAACAGTGTTGGAGGCGTTGTTGAAGTAAAGCCAAGTTCATGCAATAAATTCTTAGTCCAAGTGATTTCCGCTGCAGCGTTTGCTAGAGCTTTATATTCGGCTTCGGTTGAGGAGCGTGAAACCGACTTTTGACGAGTAGACTTCCATGAAATAATATTAGTGCCTAGGTAAAGCATGTAGGCAGTGGTAGACCGACCAGCGTCATGTACACCGCCCCAATCCGAATCTGAGAAGGCCGAGAGATCAAGCGATGAATTTCGGTTTAGAAAAAGGCCATGATGAATGGTACCTTTAAGATAACGGAAGACACGTTTGAGGGTCTGCCAATGTGTTTGGCGTGGGTGGTGCATAAATTGGGAGAGTTTATTAATGGCGAAAGAAATATCCGGGCGAGTGAATGCCAGATATTGAAGTGATCCTACGAGTTTCCGATATGGTGTTACATAGACCGTAGGAGAGGAGTCAGAGGCGGATAAAGGTTCAGTGGCGTTAAGTGGGGTGGTAACATCTTTTGCTCCATCCATTTTAAACTGATGCAAAATGTCTTGGATGTAGTGATGTTGTGATAGAAAAAGACCCTTTGGTGTGGGAATGACTTCAACACCTAGAAAGTGATGGAGCATACCAAGATCCTTGATAGAGAATTTGCGGCTTAAAGCCTCGATAAAATGCTCAAGGAATTGTGAGTTGTTGACCATAAGAACTATATCATCTACATAAACCATGAAATAACAAATGATATCTTGATGTTTGTAGATAAAAAGAGAGGCATCGGCTAAGGATTTTCGAAATCCAAAGCGAAGAAGAAAGTTTGCAAGTTCGATATACCAAGCACGTGGTGCTTGTTTTAAGCCGTACAAGGACTTTTTGAGCTTACAAATGTGATTGGGGTATTGTGGATTAACATAGCCTGGTGGCTGAATCATGAAGACATCTTCATGAAGTGTTCCATGAAGGAAGGCGTTATTGACATCCAATTGACGTAGTGGCCAATTTTTGGTAAGTGCAATGGAGAGAATAGTCCGAATGGTGATTGGTTTAGTGACGGGACTAAAGGTATCGAAGTAGTCCTTTCCATGTTGTTGGAGGAACCCTTTCGCTACAAGACGGGCTTTGTATTTTATAATAGAGCCGTCTGGATTACGTTTAATTCTAAAGACCCATTTGCAACCAATTGGTTTATCGGATGTAGCGGGAACAAGTTCGCATGTTTGGTTTTGAAGTAGCGTGTTGAACTCGGAGTCCATAGCAGCACGCCATTGTGGGTCCTTAGATGCTTGGTTGTGAGTTGTAGGTTCAAGTGTGGGTGGAAGATGGTGGAGAGTAGTGTTGTTAACAGTATGAGAATTGTAATATTTTGGGTTCGGTTTTCTAATTCGTTGAGGCCGAGAGGGAGCAGTAGGGGAAGAAGAAGTGGTTTCGGTTGTGGGAGTGGCGGTCGTGGAGGGTGGTGATTGGCTATCGGTTGGAATGAGATTGGATTCAGGTGTGGATGAAGTTTGGCTTTCGGCTGGAATAGTATTGGAGTCAGATGGGGATGTGGGTGTGGTAGTAGGTGAATTTGATGTGGGGTCGGATGTGTATGGTGAAGAGTTGATTGAAGAGTTGGTGGGTGAAGAAATATGTTGGCTTGAAGTAGATGAGGAAGTAGAAGAGGGATTGATGGGGAAGTGTGAGGTGTTTGGTTGTTGGGAGTGGGTTGATGGGACAGAAGGGTTTATTTGACGTGGGGATTGCATGGAGGTAGAACTAGTTCTAGAAGGAGATGAGGTGTTGTTTGGAGAAGGTGGTTTTCTTTTATAAATAGTAGAAATGAAGTTGGCAGGAGTGGGTAGAGGACTTTGATCAGTATTTTGAGTGTTGAATGGGAAACTGTGGTCAACAAATTCAACATGGCGGGAGTGATATAGACGATGAGAAGAGGGGTCATAACACTTATAGGCGGATTTTGAGGGTGAGTAACCAAGAAAAATACATTTTGATGAGCGAGGGTGAAGCTTCGATTTAGCATATGGACGGAGCCATGGAAAACACAAACAACCAAAGGGTTTAAGTTTGGTGTAGGTAGGTGTGGATTTGTATAATTGTTCAAAAGGTGACAAGAAATTTAGTATTTTTGTGGGAAGTCGATTTATGAGTAGACCGCGGTTTGAAACGCGTGAGACCAAAACATGAGTGGTAGATTAGCATGATAAAGGATAGAAAGCCCGGTTTCAATGATATGTCGATGTCGGCGTTCCACGACTCCGTTTTGTTCCGGAGTGTGTGGAGGGGTAGTAAAATGAGAAATACCATTTTGTTGAAGATAGGAAGTAAGTCCTATGTATTCACCTCCATTATCCGAAAAAAGTGACACTAGTGGTGTACGAAAGAATTTTTCAACTAGTGTTTTAAATTGTGGAAACAATATAGAAACGTCCGATTTCTTTTTAATGGGATATAGCCAAGTGTACTTAGAGTAAAAATCGACAAAAAGTACATAATAGGAATATCCATCATTTGAGGTTTGAACCGGTCCCCAAACATCCGTGTAAACAAGTTCAAGCGGTTTAGACACAGTAAAAGAGTTTTCACCAAAGGGTAATTTATGACTTTTATTTAACGAACATGCATCACAATGAAAATAACTAGCGGACATATTATTGTAAACAGGTCCTAATTTATTTAGTAGGCGCTTTAGAACTTGAATAGATGGGTGTCCAAATTTGTGATGCCACGAAAGGAGAGAGCTAGATGTCTTGGTGCTTAAATTAACTTGCATGGGAGAATGTCGAGGGTTGGGTGTTGCATAGTAGACATCATTGATGTTCACTCCCCGCATTAGGTGCGCCCCCGTGCGAAGATCCTTAACCAAAAAATGAAAAGGAAAGAATTCAACAGAAACGTTGTTAGTTTTGCAAAGCTTAGCAACCGAAATAAGATGATTACGTAGTTTAGGAACGAGTAAGACATTGTGAAGTAGTAAAGAGCGAGATGATGTAGGAATAGAAGAGTGACCAATGTGAGAAATGGGAAGAGTATTACCATTACCGAGAACGATCTCGTCGGGCCCCCCATATTCGGAGAGGTTGTGCATGAAGGCTTGGTTGGGTGCGGCATGATCGGAGGCACCGGTGTCAAACATTAGTGAGGTTGATGAGCTTGCCATGGATGAGTTGACTTGCGGGTTTGAGGATGGCTTGGCAATATCAATGTTGTTGTTTTGCAAAAACCGAGCAAGTTTCATGCAATCCTTGGTGTCATGCCCTGGAATGCTACAAAATTGACAAAAGAAATTATGACAGTTAGTACGATAATTTGTCGGTTGGCCTCCGATTGCATTTGGAGCAGCAGTAGATCGCGACCCAAATTGATTTGCCCGATTTGAAAAACGGCCTGGTCCGGTGTGAGGCCCAGAGGTGTTGGACCGATTTGGGTGGTATCGGACAACATTTGTGTTGTTGTGACGATACGTGATGTTAACTGTGGTGATTAGGGTTGCCGGTTTAGAGGTTTGTAGCGATCGCTCATGATCTACAAGTTTCTCATAGAAATCAGAGAAAGTGATCGGTGTGTCTCGAATCTTCAAGGCGGCAGAGATTTCTTTGTATTCGTCACCCAGATGGGTGAGTATGTGAACTATGAGATCATCATCATCAATTGGCTTGTGAGCCAAGGCTAATTCATCGGCTATAGCTTTCATCTCGTTGAGGTATTCTACTACAGGTTTGGTGCCTTTGCTGTTTGTAGCAAGTTTTGATCGAAGGGAGATAGTCCGGGACCGTGAGACACCAGCAAAGCTGTCGGTGAGGCGTGTGAAAAGCTGGTTAGAGGTCTCAGCAGATGAGACGATTGGTTGAATCGTGTCCGAGCAACTTCCAAGAAGTGCCCCGAGAAGAATTTTGTCTTGGCGAAACCAGAGACGATTGGCTGGATTCGGTTTTCCTTCAAGTGTTTTTGGTGGTGGTTCGGTTCGACCGTCAACAAATTGTTCGAGTTCAAGACCCATGAGCATGGATAGGACGTGTTTGCGCCATGAGGGAAAGTTGGTTGTAGTTAGTTTGATTGGAAAATGGTTGTGGGTTGAAAGTTCAATAATGGTGGAGGAAGACATAATGTGTCTGTTGTATGGGGAAAAAAAAAAAGAAGAAGGCAGCAAGGTGGTTTTGGATTGGAAAAAGACTCAGAGGAGTTGAAGAGCTCTGATTACCATGTAAAATATTTTTTGATAAATTATATAATGTTTACAACCAATTTATAGAAAATATACAAGAGGAGCAATAACCATCAATTGAATGTACAGGAGATATTTGTGCAAGTAAATAAGGAAAATTATTGAATAGCATAATTTGTTCCTTGATATTAGTTTAACCGCTTTGACTATATCAATTGAGATTTATATTCCTTATATTTACTAGTTGATTAAAAAGTACCTAACGCAGGAAATTGCTGGAGTATTTATGAAGAACTGCATGCTGCACTATGCACTGTACCGGAATATATACCCGATGTGGGCGCTAGCTGATTACCGCAAGCATGTGTTGCCCCTGCTCAAAAGCGTCTAATATAACCATCCAATTCAATTATTTCAATACATTAAAGAACTATTTATATAAAGTAAATAATTTATTACTCTCCATAATCGTTGCAAATACAAGGCGGTCAAGAAGGAAATGTAAAAAGCCCATTTTTTATTATTTGTATTTATTATATCTTGTTCATGTAAGTCCTCAACCTTTATTCAAGTGGTATAAGTTATTTCAAATAATCTGGATTTGCTGTGTGATGTGTGCTTTGTGAATAAATTTTTATTATGATCAAACATTAACTAATGAAAATAATCAGTACTTCAATAAAAATTAAGAAAGTGCCTACAATTGCTGCAATAAAAGTAACTACAGAAACGTTGTTTTGTGTATTTCACAATTCCAGCAGGTACTAACTACTAACCAAATAATAGCAATGGAATTGGATATAAAACTGGCAGCATTGGTTGATGATCATATACAGCTGTGATTATAAGAATCCCCTACAAGGCTTCAACAATGCGTTGTGCAAACAAATCAGGAGACACAAATTCAGCTCTTGTGTAACCGTGTTTTCCGATGGCTGCAGAAACAAGTATGACTGAATCAAATAGAAACAAAGAGAATGTAAATCAAGCAGAAAATCATTTACTACTCATGATTCGCGTACTGCATGGCGTGCATGTAACGGAAGCTTCATGTAGAATTTCCAACTGTTTTCAGACAGCATAGTAGGGCTCAAATTTGTGTGAACCTCAACAACCGATCGATTTGCCTGCACAGTTGGGAACTCTAAATCTGTGTCAGTGTCTCCAAACACAGAAGCATCAGTAAACACTGCAAGAATCAATAACAACAAACTAACTTAAGCATCTTGAAGTAATGATGCTACCAAAATGTTTCAAGTGTATAACTGTAAGTTACCACCACATTGTGTTAAATGTTCGAGCTCAAACGAATCAGCAAATACTCCAGGCGGATAACTATGGCCTCACATGATGGGAACCTAGATAAAACTTTTCGCTGGATTTCATTGTTAAAGGATGAAGTTAAATGTCGGTGAGAACCAACCTTCACCGGTTAACTGTTGATTCATAGCCAACAGTTTTGCATAACACAGAAACCTAATTAATTCAGTATCATTTCCAACCCGAAAACGATCATAGTTTTGATTAAGCATGTTGTCAACCTCAATTTCCTATTTAAAACAATCATCTGATGATCCAGTAGAAGCCTAACAATGGATGTATGTATATTTTGATTTAAAGAGCAAAGAGCTAGTTTGCCTGCAAATTGCTACATTGATTTTGGTACGACCATATATTTAATGTGTCACCATCTTATTTCGTTATTGGGTAAATAGTCTGAGTTCTCTAGGAAGAAATTAAGCCATGCCGTTATGGTGCGTATTTGGAAAGCAATGAATGAGCTAATCTTTAAGGGTAAGCCATTTCCAATGTGGTGGGAATATAAAGTAAGCAAATTCACTATTGTATGGCAACACAGCGGTCACCCCATGTGGAGGCAAATTGATTCATTTATTGCAATTGGAGAACTAAAAAAACAAACAAAAATTTTAGGGTACTTGTGATGCTAATGATTTTGTGGTTTGTATAATGGCAATTCAGGATTGGACAATGTATAAGTAATACCCATAAGAGTCCCTTGCAGGTAAATTTGGTGTGTGTTGGTGGATGTAATTGTGTTGGGTTTCCAGCTCTGTACATGTACATGTATATACACCATTTTAGATTGTTATTTGGACAACTGGGCTATCATGTTGTTACTACTGAGTTAGAAAAATAAGGTTTGAAAACTTATCGTGAGCTTTATTTATCTATATATATAAAGGGCCGGTTTCGAGAAAGCAAAGAAAAAAATAAAAATTGTGCCGAAGGTGAAATTTTTTTTGAGCCAAGTAAAAAAGTATTTTGTTGGGTTTAAACAATTTAATTTTAATATGGGCTTACTTGGTTAAATTTAGGTTGTGAAATAAACTTTTCTATAAAAATAAGATTAAACCCCTTTTGCCACTAGACCAAGCTAATGGTTATATAATTGAATTTAAACACTAAATATACATATTGTTTTAATAAAAATACGTATAATTTAAAAAAAAATCGGGCCTAGCGGGGTGTCGGGCCCATAGTTACCTAATTCGCGGTTCGATCCGGTACGGGTTCGCGGTTCGGGTACGCAATTCGCCAAATGTAACGTATTTGGTACAGAGGGGGTAGGCTCATTTCGGTACGAACAGGTACGGTGTACCATGTAGTTCAGTTCGATATACCCAAATAAAATAATAATTATTTATAATTTATATATATCATGTTAATTTTATAACTTTTATCTATAAACTCTAAGTTTTAAAGATCAAATGTAAACTAGCGAAAATAGAGGGAGTTAATTGTTAATAAACACAAACTATTTTTACTATTTTTATTGTTTTTATGTGAACATTTATAAAATTTTAAGGTCTAAATGTAAACTGGTGAAAGCTTAAGGGGGAATAAATGTCAAATTAACCAAACTTTTAAAACCTATAACAAAACCACCCACGTTCTTAACTTCATACACACCGCCGCTTCCAATTTCCTCCTGTTCCAGCGAAAATGGCAGCACTGCTATCAAAAATTGACATGGCGTACCAGAGCGAATTGGAACACCGAATTCGTTTGTTTGGTACGCCGTACCGGAGCGAACTGGAACGTAGTGAATTTCGTTTGGGTTCATCGCGTACCAATTCGCAATTCGTGGGTCTTCAAGCGAATTCGGTAACTATGGTCGGGCCGTCGACCACCCCACCATACCCTAAGGCCGGCCCTGTATATGTATACAAAATTTAAAATTTCAAGCTCCCGTCGATAACCGGCCCTAGATGGTGGCCAAGCCTTGCATCACGTCAAAGCTGGGGCTGGCTTTGCCCATGACCCATCAACCTATTTCAGTTTTCCCTAATTCACATTTCATAGATTCATAATTATCTTTTCTAGTTGTTCAACTTAGCTAATGGTAATTAGAATTTGGTTTGGATAATATAGTTTACTTTGAAAATGTTTGAAACATCTTACCGAGAGAATCACATGAAAGCCAAATGTTCACAACCAATGAATGGCATGACATTCATATTGTATTAATCAAGATGGTATAAAAAGATGTTGACATAAGTACACCATAAGAACAGATTTTACATTATATACACATCTACTATTGTCATGTCAATCATTTCATCTGTGTACAGGCGTTTAACCATGGAGATCCTTTTCATACGGTTGTTTAATGATGCCGTAACTCTTCTATACGGCTGTTTAACCATGTCTATCTCTTCTACAGACTCGTTTAACTCTAGAAAGCGATAAAATCAATCGCTGATGGCACCCTCATCGAAAAAAGGTTTACATATTCAAAAACCTGAAACTTTCTCCAGATTCACTTAACAATAACCATCTTTCAAGGATTTGCAATGGAATTTTTTTTTTCTTTTTGATATGCTTTATTATAATACATATATGCTATATTTTAGACTATTATTAGTGTGGATATATTTAACAATGCCTAAGAATATAATATCTATTTAATAAAGGAAAGACTAGCAGCCATTTCATTAGTAGTGCCAATTTCACATTTCATAAAATAAAGCCATAGCAGCAATCTATCATGTCAGTGACTCTTTACACTAGGAATATTATTTTTCAACATAGACTAAACTGCATTTTAGCCATTTTACCTAGTTACCCTTTACAGAACTGAACAACTTATATCCCTTTTGCCTCTCCAACATCTGTAGTACAAACCAACAAATCTCAACCGCCGAAACCGAAGGTCTTAATGGAGGGTTAATATGTAATTTTGTACAGACTTCAAATCTTTAAGAGGATTGGTTAGAAACACTATAAGCAAAGCATGAACAAATTGTCAGGGTGCATTCTTCTTGCTTATGAGTGTAGGGGTAATAGAAGCAAGCCCGATGAGAAACAAGGTTCCGATTGAATGGATGTCATACAAGTCTCTGATTGACTGTAATTCACCAAGAGTTATTCCCGCCTGTTAAAAAAAAACAGAGTACGTTTAAACATTCGGTTGTATAGAACTGATTATTTGACCTCTAAATGTTCAGATAACCAGAACCAGAATTCGTTTATCCAAATTGACATTTCATATAATAAATTTTTAAACGCACATCCAAATACCCTTTTAAGATAGTGGTGTACCCGTAAAAACCGACTTTTGTTATTAAAATTAAGGATTAAAATTTTTATTTTTTAATATGTAGTATTTATAAGAAATTAATAAATGACGTAGCTAAAATTTTTAGACGCAAATGTGTCAATAAATCATTAACTAACAAAAAAAAACTCTAGGCCCAAAGTTTCAGGCCCAATATCGTTATTGCGGGCCCTGTTTTGGGCCCAAAATTTTCAAACCCACAGGACAAAATCAAAATCACACAAACTGAAATGAACCCATTGTGAACACTGAAACCGAAGGTTTTCAAAAGCCCAAAAATCAAATTTTTGGTTCGGTTTGAGCCCAAACCGACCAATGCACTTCTTACTTGAAGACGAATATATTAAAAACTAAGCACATAAAGGTTAAGAAGAATAATACCTTGACGGTCACGTAAGCAGCTGGAATAAGTCCAATTGTAGTTCCAAGTAAGAATGTATGATAAGGCACATTTACTATTGGCGAAGCAACATTTATGAACATATTAGGCAGGGTCGGGGTCAACCTTAAGAAAAGCATGTAATTCAGCAGCCCGTCTCGCCTTTTAGCCACCTAAGCAAGCAAAACTAAAACCCTTAACCTCTTCAACAGATAAAGATCCAGGCTTTTAACTTCCGAACCAAGCCAACCCACTAGGGGTGTGCATGGGTCGGTTTTGGATATTTTGAAAACACATAAAGCCATAGGTTCAGATTTTTTAGTTCACTTATGCCAGTTAATTTGGTTTCATGATCATATTTTGTCCTAATTTTTCTTGAACTTATCAAATATTAATGTTTACTTATGATAAACAAATTATGTTGTTACACGACAATCAAAATTTCAAAATGCTATAATTTAAGAGATTTCATGCCAATGAGAATATACTTATTATGACTTTTAACTCGTTCAAGCCACATTCATTTTAGCAAACATTTTAAAGTTTAGCAAATTTACCTGATCTTGGAAGAAAATCAATTTATCGGGCCATAAAGACGAGATAAGGGGTCGACCAATCAAATTAGATAAAAAATAACAAGATGACGCGCCGGCAGAAGCAGCAAAGACAACGAGAGTTACGCCTCTTAGAACACCAAAAAGGGACCCCGCAAGCAGTGACATTAAAACAGTTCCCGGGATCATAAACGTTTGCATAAAGATATAGACCACGCAATATCCCACTAACACTTATACAGTGTAATCACTTGTATATCCCTCTATATTATCTCTGTGAAAAATCAAGAAAAGACATTAATGCTTTCAAACTCATACCCCAAAACACATTGTATAATAAAGAAACATATAGACACATGTCAAAAATTTGACTCATTTGTTTGCCATTTGTTTTCAAATTGGTAATTGCATCTTACAGAACTAGAAATTATTAAATAGAATATATAAATTAGGGCTTAATGCAATATTGTTACATGTAAGGTATCATATATTACTGACCAATGATTTATAATAATTAATTACAAAGGAAACCTAATCAAATCATATCAAACGATATTACAATAAACCATACGTTATATAGTTTATCTAATATAAACTCGGATGAACATATTTGCAGGTGCTTTTAGGCACTTCACATTCATTTATCTTAATAGCCAGAAATTCATAATCTTTTTATTCCAATATTCCAAAATATTAAGCAATCAAATTGCAAAATTGGAGATAGACTATTAGATTACATGACAAAAAACATATTTAGCTATTGATCCAATTTCAAAAATCAAGACTCTAGGCCCTTTAAGCTATCACAAGAATCATAATTGATAAGTATCATAAAAAAGTTATTAAAAAATTATCACATACAAGAATCATAATTACAATAAAGGCCATCAATCTAAGGATACCAGACTTTGCCTATTAAAGAAGGATGCTTTTGTTCTTAATAGAATTCATATGAGATTACACTTCAATAATTGCATACAAATCAATAAAATTATCAAAAATCCCAATCCAAAATAAAGAAAAAAAAAAACCAAAACTTTATAACACAACCCGGATCCAATTTCACAGAATTAAAAGCATATTTAGTTATGGATCCAATTTCAAGAATCAACAATTTAGACTCTTTATTCACCTCACCGTAACAATTTATCAAAGACTATGACATACAAGAATCATAATTGCAATAAAGGCCAAAACTATATGGATTTTAATCATACAAATGAATAAAACGGTTAAAAAAACAAAACTTGGAACACAACCCAGATCCAATTTGACATAATAAATTAAAATACCTAAGAATATGAAGATCTTCAAGTGTTCTTGGAAGCTTGAGGAAGCTGTAATCAGAATCAGGCAATGTAAGGTAAACAGCGAGGAGACCAAGGGCGAAACTCAAGAAGACACCGGACGCACCCGCTATCTCCCAAATGGTTAATGGGAATTTAGATGATAGTGCTAATGATTTAACCTTGTTTTCCCCATTATTATAATCATCTGAAGACGAAGAAGAAGATGTTATTGTGTCCTGTTGTTCCATTGGAATTGAATTGGATTAAAAGGGGTTATGAGGATATATATTGGATTATTAATAATGAGGAATTGAGGGAAACATTGGCACTGGGAATGGAATGAGAGGAAGAAAGGTAATGGGTTATTATTATTATTGGGTTATAGGTAGGTAGCTTGTGAGGCAATTCTGTTGATGGTGGTGATGGATTTGGGACTTTTTTTTTTTTTTAATATTTATCAATGTTTTCGGTTTGGTTTAATGTGATTATCATTATATCATGGGGTTGGTTTCAGAATATTCGTTGCATATTATTATTGGAATTCTGTCACGTTTGGTGATTGCTGCATGTGCATATTGTTATTGGTGCCATGTTATTTTCATTATATAACTTACAAAATATATATTCCGTATATATATTTTTTTTGTCAATTATATGTCATACGTACTTAAATTGTGTAACATGAACATGACGAATTTAACTCATCATTTATTTAAAAGTGTCGAACAGGTCGGCGAGTGGCGGTCAAGTTGTAATCATGCGAATTGGCTTGTTGTGTTGGTTGTAAAAATGGGTTAATGGGTCACAAATAAGTAACTGGGTCGTCAAGTTTATTTAAATGAGTAAAGCATGTCAATCTGGCTATTGGTTGGCATATCCCGACTTAGGGTCTAAGAGTGTGATACCCAGTTGGTACATGTTTTGTAAATATGTAAGAGTTGCGGTTTATTTTAGCTAAAGACTTTATAAAATATTAATTTACATTGAAAACTTACTCGGGAATTAAATACCCGAGTATTTGGTTGCTAAATATTGTTTTTATATTTTACAAGGATTATATTCAAAATTGAGCCATCTTGTATCGCGATCAACTATCCGCGTGACTCTAATCCTTGTCTATAGCTACCTGCACTTAAATATCTGCAATGATTGGGAAAATATGTCAGCGATGAGCTGGTGAAACATTGACTGACTCTTAAAAGAATTTATAACAGTCGCTAAATACAAATATAGTTTTATGTTCACAATCTCAACAGGAATGCGGTCATTCCTAGGATTTGTAGCACTGCCCTACACACACAATTCCAGAGTTCCCTGAGCTACATAGCCCCTGTTTGGAGATAGAGTTTCCCCTAAGCTATGTACCCTGTTTGGAGAGTCGGTTATGACTGACTAGGTTTTCTATGCCTGTTTAGTCAGTTATGTTTGGATCCAGACACATGTGTAATCGGTCTGAGTTGCTTTTATTTTCTATTTTGTATTGCAATGATTTTAAAGATCATGTAATCTCATACAAATGTTTATCAGACTCTTTGTAATAAACAACCTATTTACTACAAGAGTAAAAATGTCTATCTGTAAAAGGTTTAACGTATTTACCTGTGATTTTCGGTTTGGTGACGTTTGAAAACCTTTCACGTCTATATGATGTTAACCTAGTGTAAAATATGTTTGTATAAATACCTTGATGGTGTTTCTTGATCGAGCAGCAGACCTTAAAGTCTAGTTTAACCTTGATAGAGTTACAGTCGTTTATGAAAACATACTTGTATTTATATATGACATTTGGAATAGCATGTTTTGGCCTAATAAGTTCGATCATGTTGGTAAGTTTCTACAGGTAAGTAAACAGGTCTTGCGGTTGATTGGGATTTTTACGAATTACTTTTCTTAGGCAAGAAACTTACTACTAGTGATATCCCCCTTCCAGTTAATACATGCCCGTCAAAATATATAGTTATGATAGCATTACTTCTTATTAAAGTAATGTCATTTTCTTTGTAAAAACATTAGTTAGAATATAGAAATCTTTCAAGGTTAAAGACTATACCCTCGACTAGGTCTCAGCTATTATAACTATATATTAAAATAACTTAAACATAACCCTACCTTAAATAATCACTCAAGAATAGTAATAAGAAGAAAATAACAGCAACTCGTCGGCAGAACTTCGATAAGAGAGACGGTTTGGACGTTAGCAGGGATTCGGGGCTTCGTAACTCGCATGAACTTCGATGAACAAGTCGTCGATTCGTCAGGAAAGTTGGGGCACAAATTCCAAGGCTAAGTGTGTGTTTAGAAAGGTGTTTTGGTATGAATTTGGTTCAATCCCGTAGCTCCCCTTTTATAGGCAGATTTTGGCTCCCATCGTGATACGTGATGGGGCTTTTCCTATGGTTGTTGCGTATCGCGGCGCCGCAATTCATGAAATCACGCCACGTGTTGATGTCACACCCCGCCAAGAAGGAAACGCAGGATGTGATGGTTATGGTTCTCGTAGGCTTTGTTCATGCGAAGGCACTCCTAGTGACGCATGTAATTCCAAGATAGTTTCCTGAAAAACATACTTAAAAAAGTCAACATAAAGTTGGTGAGTTCACGTGTTTATTGACATGATGTAACTGATGTATATTTGAAAACCTCAATAGTAAATAAGTGAAATAGTTCCTTCTGAAAGCAGTTATACGTCTATGTGTTTTATAGTGTTTCATAGCTATCCTCAAAAACTATATAATTGGTTCGGAATGTTTCATAGTTTTACTCGAAACTTATGGTAATTTGTAAATTATTCAAAATGTTTGAGCGTTTTCCCTAAAAACATTGATAATGTATAAATGTATATATTCATGATATTTGATCGTTTTTTCAAAAAACGTTGATGATCTATAAATGTATATATTTGTAGGGTCAAGTTATTCTACAAAGGGGGACAAAAATGAGAAGGATTTATAGCCACAAAAAAAAAACCCTTCAAAAAGATTTAAAAAGTTAAATAACAAATCATAACTCAAAATTTAACAAAAAAAAAAGTAAAAAACACAAAAATGTTTCCACCGTCTTCCTCGTTCTAAAAAAAATGTTAAGGGAAAAAGATCATTGTGTCTTTTTATTTATCATTGTGTTTTGTGTTTATTTTCGTCATTGATTATGTTTTTTTTCCTTGACATTGGGTCTTTTTTTCTTGATATTGTGTTATATTACTCAACTTTGTGTTATATTTTGTTCGGCATTGTGCTATATTTTGGGATTTATTGTGTCTTTTTCTAGTTATAATTGTGTCTTTTGTTCATTTTCGTCACTGTGTCTTTTGTCTCTACATTGTCTTTGGGAACGAGAATGACAAGGGAAACATTTTAGTTTTTTTAATTTTTCGTTTTTTATTTATATTTTAATTTTTGATTTTTTTATTAATTTTTTGAAATTTTTTTTTGAAGGGTTTTTTGTGTGGCCACAAATCCTTCTCATACTTCTCATTTTTGTGCCCCTTTGTATTTTAAATTTTTCCATATTCGTAATGTTTGATTGCTTTCCTTCAAAACCATTGATAATACACAAATGTATATATTCATAATATTCAACCATGGTTTTCCTCCGAAAACGTTGATAAGAATTATATGAGCCTATAATAACCAAAACAAGCAAAAATAAACAAATTCGTAAACCTGTAGGGAATACGAATACTATGTAACTCCATGAGACATAACCAAACCTTTGATATCCTTGCCCTACTTCTCGCTAAGCGGGTAACAATGTGGAATATATTGCTATCATTCAATCCTCAAGGTCGGTGGTTAGTGCGACTAACCGTGATAGGGGGTGTCAAACCCAATGGCACTATTCGATATTTCCACGGCTAAATCCATAGCTAATGGTTATACTTAGACAGGGAACTTTTCGAGCTCTTGAACCAAACACCTCATGGAAATATAAAAATAAAACAGAGCTTTGTTTTCGTATTATCATATAAAATAGAACTAGTGTATTTTTCCTAAATAGAAGACATATAATTGAGCCTTGTTTTCGTATTATTACATGAAATATAACTAGTATGTTTCCCCCAAAAATAATTATAAAACAATACAAATGGGGAGTGAGACTCACCTGATTCTCGAACATATGCTAGATAATTATAAGTCAGATTCCCGACCTATGAGTACCCTATAAGGTGCGAAGACAATTAAGATCTAATGTTTCATTTCCGACACTTACACGTTTACGACTGCGTTTCACCCAACTAGTTAAAAGTGTTTCAATAGGGTGTTAACTTAAATGTGATTCGACAACCTGTTGATGATTTGTTAATGATTTGCTGAAAGAAAATATATATTTATACTAAATATACGTACACACACATTTATGCTTTTGTTTCGTTTTATAAAAATATTTTCACAAATGCTATATTTACTCTCGAAATATATACTTTTTGCTAACACAAATTCATGCAAGTTTTTACTACGTTCTTGTAAGACCCTGAAAACCCGAAAATCCTACAGCTGGTAATCATATCCAAAATTCTCAAAAATTTAAAGCCAAACAAGTTCATTTCATTAAAACCAGTTTAGAGTAATAAGCAGCGGAAAATGTTAAGTATTAAAAACCCCAAAACCGGAGACATGTGCCCAAAATCAAATATAAAATAAAATGTTCGTTTTATTTGGAAAGTCCTCGACTAGGAATGCCTTCAACCGCCCGAGTAGTCTCCAGCACATCCAAGCGATAATCTCTAGTCCTTAACCTGAAAATCAAACTAACATACACACAAAGTCAGCTTGAGCTGAGTGAGTTCACGTTTTAGTAATCAACATTCATAAATCATTTCAAAGGTTATAGGTATAAAACAGTATAGGAAACAATAGGCAAATAAATAAATAAACAATCACCAGATAATATATTCACGGTCGAACACGCGTACGGGCCTCCCCACCATGGGATTTAAGAACCCGAGTACTATATTTGACCCGAACGCGGTAAGACATAAGCACGTCACACGAGATTTAAGAACCCGCCCCGGGATTTAAGAACCCGAGCAATATATCACGGGATTTAAGAACCCGAGTAATATAGTTGACCCGTCCACAATCACCATGCACACACACATCAATAGGCCTACTCATATAAATCTTAGTCACAAAGAACTAATTAATATCAACAATCATAGGCCATAAGTTAATATATATATATATATATATATATATAGTTCCGTTCAAAATATGAACTAAAGTAAGTAGGTCTACTCGTATTCAATTAGTACTAGACCTAATAACATCCACGAACCTAGACCATAAACAACATATAACCATTAAGGAATTCATGACCAAAACGCGTCCAAAATATCCGAAGGCATATAATGTGGTCCACACCTAGTTCCATAAATGTTCAAATAATAATAAAACTACGAGATGCCATCCAAATAATTGTCACGAGAAAAATTGAGTAATAATGGTAATAGAGTGTGTATGCTAGCCCAAAACGTAAAATGAGTTTAGAAGAGCATCATGAACTCACCTGACACGAGCCACACAAATAGCAACGGGCTAGTGAACCCCTAAGTACTCTCACAAATCAAACGCCTGTCGGATTACACACAAAGATTACTAATGGAACCGTACCGACTCGCTTATCCTATGAGGCGTTCTAACATGATTTGATTGACCTACAGCCTCAACCATTCCAATTCCAATGACAACAGCCCCCGAGGCCTCATTTTTACCAAAACTACCCTTAGTTAATTCCGGGGACAAAGGATTTCCAAGCTACACCCAAAAGTTGTTAATTATATCGAATGCGCGCGTTAACGAGTTGTTTATGCATTTAGCAACCAACTCCGCCCCGTGTGGACCGAATTTAGTATAATTACAGCCAAAAAGTCCACACGACACTACACGAGTTGGATGGGTCGGCAATTCGTTTGTACAACGCATAAACTACCAATTAAACGCGAATTTGCGTTGTACCGACCCGTTTGAGCAACCGAAAACCAATTCAGACCCATTAATATAAAAATAAATTTTTTCACAACCCGTATATCATACCGAGGCCACACAGTCTGAATTGGTTTTTAATCCCCTCAAAAAATGCGCTAAACGCAACAATCAACAATATTTTTGTTATGAAATTTTACCAGAGTTACATAAGTATCTTAGGTTTCTAAAAATATTTTTGTTATATTTTTCCAGTATACACAAAAATCATACAAATTCCTTCAACACAGAAAGGTACGCGCAGCTATTTCAGTGCGCAACAGAAGGTTTTTATTTGTTTAAAAATCAATACCAAACCAAATTAAACGATTCAAATTGGGTTGGAATCCTAACTCAAAATTTGAAGTTCCAGAAGTGGAATCAACCAATTTGGACTTGTCAAAAAAGGTTATGATGTCGGGAAGACAGACCAGAATTTGACTCCCCGCATCAGCTTTGACACTTGTTTTTATAAAATCATAAAAACCATTCAAATCTTATCCAAAAATTACAAATTATACCGTTATGGAAACTAGACGCAAATTAGAACATCATGGAAACAAGAATCGATCAAAAATAATGAATTATCATTGAGTTACAGACCAAACAATAAACGAGTACGAATCTGTCGGTAACTGTTTTAATCAAAACTCAAACCCTAATATGATTATGACATCTCTAGGGTTCAATAAACGGTTTTAAAGGGTGAAAGAGACAATCCTTGAAGTAATACTAACCTTGTTGGCACCTTGCAATGGCTGTAAAAAAAAATATGGAGTTGTGGCTGCCTGTTAGGAACGATCGAGCCAGGGAAAAAAGAAAAAGAATTAGGGATTTAATATATTAAATTTACATTTAGGTCCCCCAACTTGCATACTTTAATATCTTGGACCAAAAGTTGAATAATGCGACTCTTAAGAATGACTAGGAGGTCCTTTAAGAATGCCAAATCAGTTCCGGATAAAATACAAACTCTACAAAGCTTGATTCTTCTTAACAAAAATAAACGATTTAACGGGCGTTACAGTTCTCCAAGTAATTTTATAAACCCATAAACTTGTCGGTTCATATCTTTTTATCCAAAAAATGTATTAACAAGTACGAAATTAACTTTATATTTGCAGTTTCATAACTTACTTTCATTTTTAGTGAGCATAAACGAACATCACCAACATAACTTTTAACCACTTTTCCTCTAAAGAAACCTTTGTAAGATTTTAAAAGAGTTTATTTTTATATATAAACTATTTAGGTGTTCATTAAGCATGAACACACTTTAAAATGAAAAAAAAATTGTTTACTGTGTAGATCCATGTTTTTAACATCTTTTTAAACAATCTTCTTGAGTGATAAACTTTATATACTACCATGCAAGTTCATGTATTATTGAAAATAAAGAGTAAATAGGTATTTTCTAGACTCTCAACAAGAAATGAATGAGGTAGGAATATGAACATGGAAGTTCCTAAGCCTTGGGTATTACAAAACCTCCTTGGAAGAGCCTAAAGCATTTATCTTCTTGAATGATAACTTCAAATTGTGTGTGTGTGTGTTGAGTGAATGAGAGCCGATAGACATGAAGGGGTGAGGGCCAAAGTGTTTGGGTTTATATGTTTTATTCTTGTGAATATTCAGATATGTCTTGAAGATATTTTTACACCACAAAATTATACCAGGAACCGAACCCAATTTATACCCGGTAATACCTGAAAACCAGAACCGGTTCCATACCCGGAACCAAGGTTGTAAAAGTCGTTAGGCAGTCCTAGGCGGTCGACTAGGGAGTTGCGAGTACTCGGGAGTATTCGGGGATTACTCGGAAAATACCTGAGGAGTACTCGGCCGAGGCGGGGAGTACTCGATCTAGGCGGGGAGTAATCGGGGAATACTCGGCCGCCTAGTCGGGAGTTTTACAACATTGGGCCGGAACCGGGTTTCTCCAATACCCTAAACTGGGTTTTTCATATACATGATATATATCCGAAATTACCCGAAAATACTTGAAAAATATCTAAAAAAAATTCCCGAAAATATCCCCAAAAAGTGCAACCCCTTAAAAAATCCAATATATACCCGGGAAAAAGCCCGAAAAAACCTGAAAATATGGTTTATTCAATACCCGAAAATAGTGTATCAAATACCCGGTTTTAGAATGCCCGATTCTATACCCGACCCGAACCCGATGCATAGGGTATGGTTTTTTGAAACAATACCCGGACCCGGACCCGAACCCGACCCGGATATTGCCAATACCCGATTTTCCAATACCCGGTCATACCCGAACCCGGGTATTTGAAAAACCCGATTTGTGCACATCTAACAACACATCTAACTATGCATAAAACTAAAATTAAAAATAAATAATAATAATAATAATAAGTTTTGCTTATTATTATGGGATAATTCCCAAAATAGCCGAGAGAATCCATTTATGTCCTCAAAATTCCAAATATAACCCCACGTTAACATGTCATCCACGATGTGTTGATCTTCCAATCAAAGAATGCCAGCTGGAACTAAAAGATGCTTCCCTATCTTCCATTTTCAATACTCTGCGGTCCTATACAAAAAGCTGAACCACCCCATCATCTTTTTTTTATAAGGAAGAAACCCATTATCATCCCTAACTATCTCTCGATGGCAAAATGAGTGGAAAAGTAGTAACACAGTGGGAACATCAAAGGAATAATCTGTCGCTGTAATAATTTCCAACGTAGATATCATAATTGGAACAGAACCTTGCTTAGGATTTCTGCAATTGGAGTAGAATTCAGAGCCATAACCGTAGCCAGGCATAGTTCAATCTTCCTCTGCTCGTGAGGCCTCCTGGTTTGAACGACACAAATAGCAGAGTGTGGTGTGTAAAGGCCGACCCTTTTATCGAAGACCTAAGCCACCATAAACCGTCGTCACCTACGTCTTAATTAGTCTTTGCAACCCAAACCCATCAACCCTGCTAATTAATCACCAAACGTGTCGACGAAAGCAGGATTAAGCCAGAGCCGACCTGGACGACAGCACTTTAACGTAGCAAGTCAGAGATGCCGAGTTTCCTGCACTGTGGAGCTTTATCACTGGTGTTTCAAAACACATCGTTCACACAAAACAAGTTGGCGTTGACGACTAGTTTCATGGGGATAGTTCTGGAATTTGATTATACAGGGGACATATCTAGAAATTGAAGATGATAAAAGGACATTCTGATTATTTTCCCTAATATTTTTTATCACAAAAAATTATGCGTGTCGGGCAATTTGATGAACGTTACCCGATTGTAACATCCGCTTTTCTGAGAATTATAAATAACAGAAAGTTCTATAATTAACTGTGTGTCGTTAACTTAATTGGGTGTGTTAATGTTGGGATAATAAATGGAATTAGAAGTGTGAGTGGGTTGTGGGGCCTATAGTCCCCTATATAAACCCAACCCCTCCTTCCTTTCACCACTTTCTTCCCTTCCACCACACACACACACACTCAAGAACACACACATTTTCTCTCAAGACCCGAATCCGAATCCGGGCTAAAGCAAAGAAGATCTTGGTGTTCGAGTATCTCAAACATCAAGAAAATGTCCAGATCTTCGGGGTTGTCCAGATCTGAACCGAACCCTGAGAAAAAAGGTAAGCTTCGGCCAAAGGGTTAAGTTTTATGGTTAGAATCGACATGCAAACCGATGTAATGATAGACCGGGTTGTGAAATGTAAGAAAAACATGAACTTGGTGAGTTTTATATTATAGAACAAAAAAAAGGTGACGTCTAGACTATGAGAAACACGGGTATACAAAGTTGGTACAACCCAAAACCCATAAAAAGAGTGGAATCGGGTCCTAAGGAGGAAACAAGGAGAAAAATGGCTTTAAAATGGTAAAAACGACGAAAGGCAGGAATTTCGCATCGCACAGCCATGCGAAGCGAAATCAATATTTTCGCATCGCACAGTCATGCGAAGCGAAAAAGTCATGCGAAGCGAAATTCCATGCGAAGCGAAAAAGTCATGCGAAGCGAAATTCTTCCATGCGAAATTTCATGAAATTCATTTTCGACCCCAGCCAGGGGCTCTGCCCCTTGGACCCTGCTAGGGGCTACCGCCCCTAGACCCCGCTACCAGGGGCGCTGCCCCCGGACCCCGTTAGTTGTGGGTTTCACTAACTTAGATGTAGGAAGTAGTAGTAATGGATAATTGACACGCGTAATGTGTTGTACAGTTAGCCGTGCGCAACTAAGGAATGGCATTACCATTAACAGCGAGAGAAACCGACTCCAGGTGAGTTCTAGCCCCTATATCTGTTATGTTTCCGGGGCTGTGTGCATACTCCTATGTAGTAGATAATACCCTTACTTGATTGGTAAGTGTATGATACGTGTATGATTGTGTATTAAATGTATTGTTACATAATGAATGTATGAACGAGTACATATATATATTTATAACTAGAAGATATGTAAAGTATGCACGCATGATAAAGGTATGGTTATTCGAGACAGAAGGGACCGGACCCTTATAATATCTGTGATGTTAGGGACCAGACCCTTATAATATCTGTGATGTTTAAGATAGAATAGCTTATGGTATACCACAAGGTTTCATGAAAGAAAGTATGTAAGAACTTATGCATATATGTAAAGTATGTACGAAAGAAGTGATAGTAAATAAGGTATAAATACGTATCTCCGGACACCCGTATGAGTATGGTATGAATGTAATGCATGTTAATTGATTAACTAGAACTCACTCAGCGTAGCTGACTTTTAGTATGCACGCAGGTGAGTAGGATGAGACATGTTGCTTAAGGTGGGACACGTGGCAAATGGATGGAGACTGGCATCGAAGATGGAAGATTCATGTGTCGTTTATGTTATTGTTTAAGACTTAATGTATTTTGTTAAGACAAGTACTTATGTTATGTAAGAATGTTTAATATTAAGTCTTCCGCGAAAAGTTTTTAATTAACTCTGATTTTAGAACTGTGTTTATGAGTAAATCCAACATCAAAGTAGGGTTACCGGGGACGGGACCTTACACCGATAACCTTCCAATGATTACCAACATTAGATATATGATGATGCACACTTCTAGATGCACATGACGACGTAACTACTCTTAATAAAACTTGCCATGAACATTTTTTATTTTTTATTTTAGTATTTGCATTCATACGGATAATAACCCTATTTAACGGGGTGTCACAGTTGGCACGTGGTTGTACACGTGTATCTGATTGCTTAACGTGGTCTTCGCGTAATGCGATGGGCCAGTTGGTTCGGCCATCGCGTAGCGCGACACCACCCTTTTCTTAATCTTGATGAACTTCCATCGCGTAACGCGATGGGTTTATAGATATCCTGTCGCGTAGCATCTAGGAAACCAGAATTTTTTTATTTTTAGTCCTTAACTTTTAGAATTGACATTTTTAACCCAAACTTAAATAGGGTATATTCAAGATGCTACATTGGTCGTTTAATTAAATCAATCAACCCTTACATGACTTTTTTTATTAAATAGTTTAAATGTGGCAACCCAATAGCTCATTATATTTTGTTGTGAACTCGTGGTGATTATGGTTTTCACACATTACCACAGGCGAAGTACTACGACAACATTAAGGAGCTTAGGAAGCGGAAGTAAGAAAAAGCGAGGAAGTTTGGAGAAAGGTATGAGGAGTATGAACCTGGGTGGGTCAAGTTCAAATATGGCAAGACTAAGAGAATGGAGAGAAAGGCTAATGAGAGGGAAGAATAGTGGGCTAAGGCGTTTTCCTTTTTCATCTCGAACCTGCCTGGGTCTCGTAATAGCCTTAGGCTCTGGAACGAGTTCTGTAGATATCTGAGTCTTGTCGACGCTTTTGTCCCCAAGAAGCGAGACTCAGCGGGTAATAAGTTTGGTTTTCTTCGGTTTTCAAACGTTGCTCGCATTCATGACTGGGTTAGTGAATTAGCGAAAACGAGGATAGATGGGGTTGTCATTGTTGTTAATGTTGCGAGATTCAACAAAGATGGGAGTAGGTCTAATGTCCCAGGAGCTGGTAGGGTGTGTAGGAATCATTCTTCCACCTTTCATCCTGGTATGACCTCATCTGGGTGCCCGGGTGGTGTTCCGGCTAAGTGGGGATCCAAAAAATCATCAGTGATGTGGTTAAGGGGGAGGTAGATGCAAGGGGCTCTAGACATTCGATAGTGGTTCCAAACTATGAGGATCTGCCGACGGTTTCGACGTGGAGGGGGAGGTCCTTGGTTGGAGATATGATAAATCCCAAGAGTTTAGAGTTGATTAGTTCCGAATTCTCGATCGTCTACAAAGGTGGTGAAGTTAGGTATCTGGGAGGTGTTAGGGTTATGCTAGCCTTTGCATGCTCTGAGGACGCTAAAGTTTTTTTGGTGGATAAGAAAGGGTCCTGGTCGTCTTGGTTTGAATCCTTGATCGTTTGGATGGTCAAGTGCCGGAGTTCCAAAGAGTTTCTTGGCTTTCGTTAAAAGGAACCCCAATTGATTTGTGCGATGCAAAAGTTTTTAATCTCATTGAAGGGGTGTTTGGAAGAGTTGTTCAACCGTCTTTGGAATCGGTTGCGGATGGAGTGTTGGCTCATGGGAAAGTTGGTGTGTTGGTATCGCTTGGGAAGGTAATATCTTGGGTCATCGACGTCAAGTGGAAGGGTTTGGCCTTTTTAGTATGGGTAGAGGAAGAGCATGGAGTAGGGGGTTGGATGTTATGTTTTCCTTCCCGAACTGTGTCGGGGCGTCGGGGGAGTTCGGTAGACTTGCCGGATCCTCCGACGGAGGGGTCCGAGGCAACTGGGGGGATGCATAGGGGAGTGTTTGTTGGGAGGGGGAAAGACGGCGGATTTACGTGGAGAATCTCAAGAGGTGCATGGGGGCAGTAAAGGTGTTGGATTGGCAAGTGGTGATCCAGTGGGTCCTGTCGTTTGTGACCCTTTGGTTCTTGAGTCCTTATCACTAGTGGGTGGGCCTGTGATTATCCATGCTAGTGGGTCTAAGAATACCCAAGCTGTTGGGCCTAATGATGCTAATGAGCCTGAATTCGCAGATGGGATCAAAGGTCCTTCTGGCTGGGCTTTTAGAGATGGTGAGTGGGCCCAGTCTCCTCCTAGCAAGTGAAAGAGGGATATTAGGCGAAAGTCTTCTAAATCCATACCTAAGTCCAGGTTTAATCGGGGAAAAACTTTTATCCCAGACTTGAATCTGAGGGGCAGGGAAGGTATGGGTGAGGTTTCGTCCTCTAGTGGAGACCTTTAAGAAGAGGAGGAAGGTGAGAATCAAGAAGAGGACCACTTTGGAAGATGGTGATTTGGTCATCCCGGATACTTTTGATGGAAACTCTAAAGGTTTGTCCGATGGGTATGAATCTAATTGGGTGGAGGTCAAGGATTCGGAGCTGCGATCTGAGACGGGTGACCCGGGTGAGGGAGGTGAAGTTGGGGGGTAGGAATGGTGAATGCGAAATTACGGAAACCGTTGGAGCTAGTGCTGTTGTTAGGCTTCCTCTGGGAAGGTTTGTTAATCAGGTGGAATCTTTGGTAATGGGTGCAAAGGAGAAGAGGGTTAAGGAATGAATTTCTTATCTTTCAACATCAAGGGGGCAGAGGGGTTGATTAAACCTGCAAAAGTTAGGAAGTTGAAGAAGGATTGTTGTATTTCTTTATTGCTATTCAAGAGACCCAGATGAGGGATATTTCAAAGGCCTAAGTCAGTCGATACTGGGACGGAACAGTGATGGGGAAGGCAGTTGTCCCTGCTATTGGGAGGTCTGGAGGATTGCTTTCGATCTAGAATTCAGCTTCTTTCCTGGTTTCTAGTGTGGTGCTGAACCAGAATTACATTCTTGTGAGTGGGAGGTTGGTAAAGGAAGTGGAGATATTAAACGTTGTTAATGTTTACGCTCCAACGGATCCGGTGCGCCGAAGGAGGCTTTGGGATGATCTTTCGGCGGTTATGGAAGTAGATTCTGGGAAGTGGATTTTGCTGGGGATTTTAATGAGGTTAGATGCCCGGAGGAGCAAATGAATTCCTCGTTTGTCCCTAGGAACGCGTTGGCCTTTAATAATTTCATTGCGAACACCGGTCTGCTTGAGTACACTATCGGGGGTAGAAGATTCATATTTATGTCCGGTGATGGAGCTAGGCTGAGTAAAATTGATCGTGTGTTGGTGTGTGAAAGGCTTGTGGCTTCTTAGCCGGAGGCGGTGCTTACGGCTATGGAGAGGGACGTCTCGGATCATTATCCCATTATCCTGTCTACGATTCCGCAGCTGTTCGGGCCTACTCCTTTCCAATTTTTTAATAGTTGGCTTGGGGATCAGGCTCTGGATGGGTTGGTTTTAGCAGGTATTGATTGTGATGTCGGTCCTGGAGTCAAGGATGTTATCATGTCTAGAAAGCTTAAAGTGATTAAAGGGGCTATTAAGGAGTGGAGGAAAGTGAAAAAATAGGAGGAGAATCTAAGTTATGAGGCAGCTAGAGGTTTGGTAAACAATCTGGAGTATATCGCAGAATCTCAGATGCTTACTGAGGATGAAAAGGCTACGTGAAGGGAAAATAAGTTAGTTATAAGGCATTGGGACTAGAATCATCTTAGGGATACTCACCAGAAAGCCAAGTTGAAGTGGGTTCTTCATGGTGATGAGAACTCAGCCTTTTTCCATGGAGTGGTGAATAGCAGGAGAATCCAAAAAAATATTTTGGGGTTGTTAATCAATGGAGTGTGGGAGACTAGACCGGAGGTGATTAAGAGTGGGGTCCTTCGTTTCTTTAAAGAAAAATTCTCTGAACCGAGCTTTACCAGGCCACGTATGGTGGGGGAGGGCTTTGGTAAGCTTCCGGAGGACGTGCAAAGGGGCTGGTAATTCCTTTTTCTAGATCTGAAATTAGGAGTGCGGTATGGGATTGTGGTGGTGATAAGTCCCCGGGTCCGGATGGTTTCTCCTTTGCTTTTATCAAAAAGTATTAGCAAAAGTTTGAAGGGTTTTTTGCTGATATTATGGAGGAGCTTTTCGTTCATGGGTGCATTAGCAAGAGCTGCAACTCCTCTTTTGTGACCCTTATCCCCAAGGTCATTGACCCTTTGACGCTTTCGGATTTTCGTCCCATTTCTCTTATTGGGGTGGTTACAAAGGTGGTGTCTAAAATTCTTGCTATGAAGAGGGTCCTAGAGAAGATTATATCTCTAGAACAATCTGTGTTTATTAAAGGTAGAAACATTCATGATGGGCTCCTTATTGTTAATGAGGTTGTGGCTTGGGCCAGAAAGAGGCATGTTCAAACTCTGTTGTTCAAAGTCGATTTTGAGAAGGCCTATGACTGTGTGTCTTGGAGTTTCTTGATAAGTACTTTACACCACACGGGTTTCCCATCTAAGTGGATTAACTGGATTATGGGGATTCTTTTCACTAGCAGGGCCTCCATATTGGTGAACGGGTCCCCGACGAAGGAGTTTGAGCTGAAGAGGGGTCTTCGTCAAGGCGACCCGCTGTCCCCTTTCTTGTTCACAATTGTTATGGAAGATCTTCATGTGATGATGAAAAAGGCGTCTGACTCGGGATTTTTCAAAGGGGTGGCCCTCCCCCGGATGGCCCCTTATTATCTCATTTATTCTATGCGGACGACGCCATTTTTTGGGGGGGAATGGTCAAAGGGAAACTTGAGGAATTTGATTAGGATTATCCGTTGCTTCCAGCTTGCTTCCAGGCTGAAAGTAAATTTGTCTAAGAGCAGAGTTTTTGGGTGTTGGATAGAATCTGGATGTTTCGGGTCGGTTCGGGTCGAGTACGGGTTAAGTCAGTCGAGTTCAGTAGTTAATGGGTCAAGTAGTGGTTGGATTAAGTCAAGCTGGAATAAAGGGTTTAACCCACGTTTATTTGTTAGGTTTTAAAGAGTTTGTTGCTTTTTGTTTTATTGTTACTAGAGCTAAAAGTCTTAGTCAATAGTTGTTAGTTTTAACCGGTCAAATAGGAGAAAGTGGAGTTGGGTGATGAATGGGTCTTTTTTTTACGTTATGTATTTGCCTATATTAAGGCATGCTCTCTTGTTGAATAAGACACCCTACATTTTCATATTTCCTTCTTCTTTCTTTAACTTTTTCTACGACATATACTTTATCTTCTACATTATTTCCTTTCCACATTCACATACACAAGTTGTTTAAGTGTGTTTGGTGTTTGTAAACTTGGGGCCTGAACCAACATTTGGTATCAGATCCTAGAGCTCGTGTGAAGACGGAGAGGATTGTGGAGAAGACGAACGGTTCTTTGTGAACCGAAGAAAGAAAATATCGATCTGTGTGATCGAGCGAACTGGAGGAGACAAGAACGCTAACCTAATCTATGTGATAAAAGGTGATCGAATCTGTGTGTTTCGAATTAAATCGACAACCTGTGTGAGTCGACACTGCAATGTGCGTGAACCATCTGTGTGAATCAAGAAAGACTTGTTCTAGGTGAACGAGTTCTGTAACAATAGAAGAGAACAAGAAAGAATCTGTGTGATTCGTTAATCTGTGTGAAGAAGTTAGAAACCGTGTGAGGATTGTAAGAAAGTGATCAAGAAATTTGTGTATCTGTGATATACAAAACCAAAGAAAAAGGTTGTGCAATTGTTTTTGAAGATTGATTTGGAGCATACGTGAAAGGACGAGATGATAGAAAAGGGCGGTTCAAGTGCGATCGTTCCGACGAGTAACCAAAGTAGCATTCCGTTGCAATATCCAAAGTTATTGACAACCAACTATACGAGTTGGTCAATCATGGTGGAATCGATCCTACAAGCATACGATTTGTGGGACACGATCGACCCCGTAACAGGAGCGTCCGTCGACGATAAGAAGAACTTGATGGCAAGAGCATTTGTGTTTCAAACCTTACCACAAGATGTGTTACTTCAAATGGTGAAGCACAAAAATGCAAAGGACGTGTGGGAGGCGATTCGTGTACGATTTTTGGGAGCCGGCAGAGTTCAGAAGGCAACGCTTCATACTCTTAGAACCGAGCTAGAGTTGTTGAACATGAAAGAAAATGAGATGGTTGATGAGTTTTCAGGCAAACTAAGTGAGATTGCTACAAAGTTCAATCGTCTCGGGTCTAACTTGGAGGATGAGGTTGTGGTAAGAAAATTGTTAACTTCTGTTCCTAAAAAGGTTTTGCAGATTGTTGCTTCGATTGAGCAGTATTCGGAGTTAGAAAACATGTCACTTGAGGAAGCGGTAGGTAGGTTGAAGGCTTATGAAGACAGGATTAAAGTTCATGATGAGGAAGATAATGATCAAGGATAGTTGTTGCTGACAACAGAGGAGTGGGAAGAGAGAACAAGGCGTGGTGATTTTGATAGACAAGGACGAGGTCGCGGTCAAGGTAGAGGCTGGGGAGGTGTTGATAGAGGTCGAGGTGGCCGGTTCCAATCTAATGAAGACCGAAAGGAACAAGGTACGAGTCGAGATAAAAAGCACGTTAAATGCTACAATTGTCAAGAGTATGGCCATTATGCGTGGGAGTGCCCAAATAATGAACCGAAGGAAGAAGCTCTCAATTTAGCCCAAGATGATGATAACTTGTCTGCTTTATTATGAAGATAATAACGAATAGAAACATCAAGATTAAGGGGGTGATTGTTGGATTTAATCTGGATGTTTCGGGTCGAGTACGGGTCAAGTCATTCAAGTTCAGTAGTTAGTGGGTCAAGTAGTGGTTGGATTAAGTCAAGTTAGAATAAAGGGTTTAACCCACGTTTATTTGTTAGGTTTTAAAGAGATTGTTGCTTTTTGTTTTATTGTTACTAGAACTAAAAGTCTTGGTCAATAGTTGTTAGTTTTAACCGGTCAAATAGGAGAAAGTGGAGTTAGGCGATGAATGGGTCTTTTGTTTACTTTATGTGTTTGCCTATATAAAGGCATGCTCTCTTGTTGAATAAGACAGCCTACACTTTCATATTTCCTTCTTCTTTCTTTAACTTTTTCTGCAACATATACTTTATCTTCTGCATTATTTCCTTTCCACATTCACATACACAAGTTGTTTAAGTGTGTTTGGTGTTTGTAAACTTGGGGCCTGAACCAACATTGGGGTCGAGGTTAAGGATGAAGAAGTGGTGGAGATGGCGAGGATTTTGCAATGCCAAAAGGGTGAATTCCCATTCATCTATTTAGGATTGCCCGTTGGGGCGAATATGAATCGGGTGACTAGTTGGAAAGCGATGGTCGACAAGTTTAATGCTAAATTATCTGCATGGAAGGCAAGAATGTTGTCCTTTGCTGGGAGGGTAACCCTTGCCAAATCGGTCCTCGGGTCCCTTGCTATTTATTATCTGTCGTTGTTCAAAGCGCCGGTTGGGGTGATCAAAACGCTTGAAGGTATTAGACGAAGGTTCTTATAGGGTGGTACAGGTATGTCTCGCAAGATCCGATGGGTGGCATGGGAAAGAATGCTCCAACATAAGTCAGGAGGTGGTCTGGGTATAGGAGGTATTAAGGAGCTCAATGCGGGGCTTATCACTAAATGGTGGTGGAGGTACAAAAAATTTGGAAGTCAATTGTGGGGAAGGGTTATCACTTCCATTCACGGGGGAGGAGTACAACGAAATCTTGTTCCGATTAAAAAGGAATTGGCTGGGGTGTGGAAATCGATTGTGGCTACAAATAAGGAGTTAGTAAAAGTAGACTTGGACCTTAATAAACAGGTGGTGTGTGAGGTGGGGAGAGGAAATAAGACCTGCTTTTGGTTTGTCGATTGGACGAGGGAGGGAGGCTGAATTGAATATTCCCTTCCATATTCAAATTAGTCAAAAACAAGTTGGCTAAACTTCAAGACTGCTATAGCAGGGTTGATGGGGAGATATGGTGGGATCCGGGATGGAAAAGGCCCCCTCGAACTATGGATGAGCAGGTTGGGTGGTCCTAACCACAGTACATTTTGGATCAGCAGGTTATTAAGGAGGATGCGGATGAGTGGCACTGGTGGATAAGTTAAAAGAAATGTGAATTCACAGTAAAAGGGGTGAGAGATGCTGCAGCCAAGAAAGTGATAGTGACGGTGTAAGGCCCCCGACCCGGGTGCCCTACTTTCTTGCTGGTTGGATTTACTCATTCACATAATTTGTAAAATCAGAGTTAATTAAAACATTTTGCGGAATTTAAAAAAAATCATTCATTCATTCATAACATAACCATCTTGTCTTAACATGTCATAACATAAATCCATAAAACATAAAACATAAAACGACACGGGTGTCTTCTTCATAGCGATGCCAGTCTTCCTCTTATTGCCACGTGTCCTCATCAAGCAACTTGTCTCATTCTACTTGCCTGCGTGCATACTAAAAGTCAGCTACGCTGAGTGAATTCTAGTTAATTAACGTACATTACATCCACTTACTTACGAATACCGTCCGAAGATATGTATTGATACTTACTCATTCGTCTATCATTCAATCATACGTACATACATACATACATTCATACTTTCATTCTAACAATATACCTCGGATACTATAAAGATTCGGTCCTCACTTACCTTGGATATTATAAGGGTCCAGTGCCCTACATACCTTGGAATTATAAGGATCCGGTGTCCTTCATACCTTGGATCTCCTCAGAGTCCAGTCCCTACTTACCTTGGATATTATAAGAGTCCAGCGCCCTACATACCTCGGAATTATAAGGATCCGGTGTCCTTCATACCTTGGATCTCCTCAGAGTCCAGTCCCTACTTACCTTGGATATTATAAGGGTCCAGTGCCCTACATACCTCGGTTATTATTAGGGCCCGGTGCCCTCTAACATACCATACCATTCTAACTTCATTTCATTTCCTTCTAATTCCTTTAATCATAACTAATATAACATTACGTGCATACTAATTAACCAATCCATAACGTTTACATTCATACACAAACATGTATCTAATATACACTTACCATTTAAGTTAAGTGTATAAATCTAAACACATCGTAGTATGCACACAGCTCCGAAAACATAACACATGAAAGAGGCTAGAACTCACCTGGATCCTGTTACGTTCATCGTTTATAGTAATTCCCTTCCTGAGTTGTGCGCGGCTAACTGTTTAACATATATATTCATTAATTAACCACGTACTAACATAATTAATTAGATTTATATTTATTAATCTAGCGTACTTGATAAGCTAGGCTCGTTTGTTTGGGCTAACAAATCTAACGAAATAACTTTATTTAACGACGGTCTTTATTTCGCGTTCATATCCTCCCATTATATATATATATATATATATATATATATATATATATATATATATCTTTCATTTAATCTAATCTTATATATATATATAAATATATTTCTTTGCTTTAACGAAATATTTATCTTAAAAATATATCGGGTTATACGGGAGTGACGAGGTTGGTTGGTTTGGTTCATTTTGTTGGATTAACTAGGAATGGCCCAGTTCACATAGCATAACCCAGTTCGCATCACATTTTTTATGTCAAGTCTATATTTTTATTAATCCTTAGGCCCCGATCTAAGGTTCTACCAATTTTTATGGAGAACCGACATCAAAAGGACCACCTTTACACTACAAACGTACCTCAAGCGAAATTCGTTTTAGAGCTTAGTCTTGACATGAGCTAGATCTTGATTCTTCTTGTTGTTTGGATGCGAAAATCACTAAAACGACTTGGATCTCGTTCTCGGGTTTCAAAGTATGGAGATTGTGTGTTGGTAAAAATGGAAAGGTATGGAATATGAGATCTAGGGTTTTAGGAAAGGTTTAAGGGGTACTTATACCCTTATCTCATGGACCTTAGGCCCATTAATTCACTAAGTTCAAGTTTTATTTTTAAATCCATATCCATTAAGCCTACCATCTCTCATTTTAATTTATTAATTATTATTATACGACGATTGAATAACAAACTTTATTTAAATATTTCTTTATCTATTATTTCAAAAAGTCAGACGTTACAGACGGAGGGCCGAATTTGTTTGTTTGGAGTAATATCGTTGTGCCTAAGGTCAATTGTTTCGTGTGGAAAGCGATCGGTGGCAAGATTCCTACGACGATGGCTCTTGTGGCCAAGAATGTGTCATATGGGGACGGGTCATGCCCAAACTGTGGGATTTCTAGCGAGGACGCTGACCATCTTCTTGCAGATTGCAGTTTCGCGAAGACGGTATGGTAGTTAGTTTGTGTTTGGGTCAAGATCCCTATCCCGAACTCATTTGCCACTGTAGCGGAGATGATATTGCACTGCCTTAAGTTAGAGATGGAAAAAAAGAAGAAAGCGGTGGTGTACGCAATCGTTCTTATGACCTTTTGGAATCTGTGGATTGCTCGGAATGATAGGGTGTTCAACAGGAAGTATAAATCGCCATATTCGGTTGTTGCTGAGATAAAGGAAGGGACCTATTGGTGGATGACAAGAACAAAAGCAGTAACAGGCCTCAATCTGGAGAACTGGAACATGTTTGAAGGAATGGAGTTTAAATAATTATGGTTGTTGTAGTTTGTGGGTCTTTGTTTGTAGCCTTTTGTTGGTTGGGAGGTTCCTTAGTGTCTTGCTAAGTGAGCCTTTTTCATGTTTTAATAAAGTTTCTCCTTTGGTTGGCAAAATAAAAACATAAGTTATTAAGTTGACGAAATTGAAACATATTAAATGATGTATTGTGTGGATCGAAAACATGTAATTAATGATTTGATTTCAAATAAGAGTAACTATTTTGATATTATATATATGGGTTAGGTTATAACAATGAGGATAGTTTTTTAGAAAGAATAGAAAGTAATCTTGTTTATTAATTTTAAACATAAAGGGTTGAGATTAGTTAGGTGGAAATCATGTGTGAAAATAAGGGAAGGGTATAAAAGGAATAACACATTTGTTGATTTTCTTTCTTCACATGCAAGGCACATGCCAAATTCCCCCATCATTTTAAAACGTCCATAACTTTTTTTACGACGTTTTTATTGAAAAACAAATTCACCGTAATAACGAGTGTCTTTTTATCTTTTATATGAGTACCATATTGTTATATAAAAATTAAAAAAATTAGTGGGTTTTTTACGTATTGTGTTTTACCAAAATTGTGTTTTATAAAATTGCGTTATACAATTGTATTTATCATTGTGTTTTTTTCCATTGTGTTTTTTACAGCGTGCCATACAATTGTGTTTTTTATTGTATTTTTATCATTGTTTTTTTTTTCATAGTGTTTTTTTCCATTGTGTTTTTACATTGTGTTTTTTAAATTATGTTTTTCATAGTGTTTTTCATTGTGTTTGTTTCGCGGCCGTTTTCCGATCACTTTTTTTCGGCGACTTTTCGGTGAATTTTTCGGCGATTTTTCCGGCGAAATTTTTCGAGGATTGTTTTCCGGTGACTTTCCGACGACCTTTCCAGCGAAATTTCCATAGACTTTTCCAGTGAGGTGGCGGAGGTGGGTGACGGTTGTGGTGACGGTGGGCAGTGGAGTGGTGGTGGCCGTAGGAGATGAGTGAAGATGTAAGTGTGTTTTATTTAAGTGGGTTTTTGAAATTAATTTAAGTGGGTTTTAAGATTAAAGTAAGTGGGTTTTGATATTAAAGTGTTAAAGACTAAAATACCCTCCTTCCTAACCTTCTTAGGAAAATCAAACTTCTTATTTGAACTTAACCTTATATATGAATGGGTTTGTATGTGTACACATACATGCATGTAAGGGTTTGGAATCATTGGTCGAGATTTAAACTCAAGGATTCGATAGTCATACTGAGTTTAGGTGCTACTCTCCATTGGTTTGCGAGTTTATACATTGATACATTTTCACCAATAGTAAGTCACTTAGGTTATAGTTTTCATTGTTGCACATTATGTCAACGAGATATCACAATTGGATAGAACTGACGATAAAAATTGTTATGAATACTTAGGATTAACAGGTAGTCATTGGTGTTGTACATTTGCGTACCAAGATGATGAATTCAATCAATGATGCAAACCTGCAATCTTGATTTCAATCTTGATTTCTTGAACAGTTGCCTGGATTAATCTCTGAATCGTGAATCACTTTCAGAAAAACCTATTTGCGGGTTACACGCAATGATTTATCGGATAAGACAGAGAACTGTTCATGGAATTGAATTTATTGTTTCTTGTATATGGATGAAGAACTAGAGAACCCTGTAACCATCGTTCTCTCTGTTATATCTATTCGATCGATCAAGTGAAAGAAAAAAAAATGAAACCGTCGACATATATATACTGATTTCTATTTTCCCTTATCCCACATAAGCCCAAATATTCAATTAGAGGCCCACTTATCATTATAATGAAGCCTAAGTAGATAATTACTTGAACCAAGTAACAAAGCCTAAAACATTATTGTTAAACGAGCCCGCACTTCCGCGTCACCTAACTCATTTAATCTCCAACGTTATTTACTTGATCAACAAGTTAATCCAATAACACTAAAATAACCAACAATTGGTTGTATGCTACGTACAACTTGACGAGATGTAAGAGTATATAAAAATTTGTGTGTAAACATTTAGTAAGTTGTAGTTCTTTTTAAAGTTGCTAGTGCGTGTGCAACTTTGACACTTCCCATCAACTTAGCACAGATATGTATACTCAGTGACGGACCCAGAAAATTTTTTCACAAGGGTTGAAAATTTTTTGGTTGGTATTTAATTGACCATCGTCTATCAGTATTTGACTTTTTTTCGAACCGGTTCAATCATTCGGGTCGGGTTAAATCCGTATATAATTTTTTTCCAGTTCGATTCGTTCGTTCCGGACGAGGCAAATCAGGTAGGGTAATATAAAAGAAAAGGATAATCAAATAAAATATCATATAAGAAAAAAAAATACGGGAAACATAATTAAAAATGCATAACTAGAATATAAATTGTTTTCTCCGAATTTTCATTTTTTGAAATATAACTATAACATCACCTAACTTGGCATTTCTAAGCAAATCTTTCTTAATGAAACATATACAACTATTATTTAGATTCTCATCACCCATTTAATTACGTAAAACAGATTGCACGTGCTTCATCGCTGAAATTTTTTTAGAGTTAGATGTCTATAGCCAAATATTGAACAAATACGACTATTGTTACTCTTTCACTTTGTTAAATTTCATGACCAAATTATTTTTTTATTAAAGTCAGAAATTTACAATTATATTAACATTAATTTTTGGTTTGAAATGATTCACGTAATCATATAACATAACAACTAAACATTAAATTAAAATTAATTAATTAAATTCATAAAGCATAACTAAAAAAACAAATAAATAATAAAGAAATAAATCTCGGGAAAACAAGAAGTTTGTTTAATATATTAATTGATATAGCCTAAAATAAATGTTTCTGACACAATTAATTATCACCTTTTAATTATCTTCTTCTACCTCTTAACTTGCGTAATTACCAGTCATCTCCGGTGTCTTTAACCGGTCACCAGAAAATTTCTAAAAGTTTAAGTTTAATCTTTTCTTTTCATCTTACATTATCACCAGTTTTACAGGGGTCAGAGTCAAAATTTCACAGTGATTGGTAGAGATTTTAACACATATATAACACTAAATAAAATTTTCTTACAGGGGTCGGCCGACCCCTGTACAACCATAGTAGATCCGCCCCTGTTTATACTAAACTCATTTATATAAATGGGTCAAACACTGACGAGTAAATGAGTAATAATCAAGTTGTAATCAACTAATCGTGCTAATTGGGTTAGTATGTTGTAAAAATTTATACAAATTAGTGTGTCGACAATTTTTTTTTACTAAACTGGTTAAGCATGTCGAAATATCAAATATCATGCAAAAACAACATGCCATGTGCATGTTCGAAAATAGATGGATCAAGATATGTAGTTAATGATTTGATTTCAATGGTACGTAACTGTAGGGGTATGGTACTAAACCCGGCTTACGACCTTAATTTATTATGTCTGGCTTATTTTATTGTATGGACTAATACAATATTATTGGGCTGAGGGGGTTTTGTTGAGGTAACCCTAACTGAGCTAGGCCCATTAGGGTACCATGATGGTGGCCATGAGGCTCCCTATATAAGGAGGTCTCCACCTCATTATTAAAGGCGGTTCTCAATAAGAGCCACCACCATAACCATTTTTGTGTCTGTAAACAAGAGATCCTCGAGATTTCTTAGCAGTCACCTCCACACCCCCAAAAACCATTGCAGGTCTGAGCGGAGGAGAGCGAGATTTGGTTACATCATCCCGTAGAAGACGATCCGAGATTTGGTTAGATCTCAAGCTACCGGAGAAGAAGATCGAGTCGTGGTTCGTTCATCTCGAAGACCGGCGAACATCGTCATGGATCAGGTCAAATTCATTTCATGTTTCTTCATTGGCGCCATCCGTGGGACCGGCAACGAGCCACGTCTTGATTTTCGTCTCGGTTCTCAGATCTATCCATGAAATATTCCAGATCTAGGATTTTTTCCTCTCTAGAAAAATCCAGATCTTGAAGTATAAAAAAAATATATATATTAAAACTACCTGATTCGGACGGTCAAGCCTCCGGATCTATGATGGTTTTAGATCTTCTCTACTCCAAGCTTCAGATCTGTTTTTACACGATTACAAATCGAGAATTACAGATCTGGATTATAGATATGAGTTTTTTGTGTAATGGAGACCAGATCTGATTCAGATTTCTTCATAGGAGAGTTTGTTTGAGCAATAATCACGTTTCAGATCTACATTTTTGAAAAAACCCACTGAACTTTGAGTGGTAAATATTCTCGGAGCTAGAAAAGAGGTGCCACCATCAGTATGAAGATATTTTAAAAGGAAGGGTACAACTCGCATAACACATAGTACAACATGCCTATGCTTTGTATCCTATTAAGGGGACAACCTCTGAACCCTTCATACTTTTTCTGCATCGTGGCTCCGGAGAACTTTCCCTAAGTCGTACACATGAAACCAACAACGGCGGAATGCTCCGATGCCTTGCATGCGCGACCCCGCGGATCAACGACCCGCCATCATGCATGGGCGCCGCCTCGGATGATGTATTCCGCTGCCATGCACAGGCGCCTGGTGGAACAACTCTCCGCCATGCATGCGCGCTCAACTTTCAGCCGCTATGCATGCGCGCCCGCGGATCACCACTCCGCCGCCATGCATACGCGACCTTGGGTCACCATTCTGCCGCCATGCACGCGCTCCCACAGATCCTCACTCCGCAGCCATGCATGCGCGCCCGCGGAAACCACCATGTGAGTTCGAAAGACGACTCCATGCTTTTGGTTTTACGTAGAAGACTCCAACGCCATGCATGCGCACACAACCCTCTACCATGCTTGTGCGCAACTCGCCGCCATGCATGCGCGCTCAACTCTCCGCCATGCATGCGCGCTCAACTCGCGCCCGCGGGTCACCACTCCGCCGCCATGCATATGCGACCTTGGGTCACCATTCCGCCGCCATGCACGCGCGCCCACGGATCCTCACTCCGCAGCCATGCATGCGCGCCCGCGGAAACCACCATGTGAGTTCGAAAGACGACTCCATGCTTTTGGTTTTACGTAGAAGACTCCAACGCCATGCATGTGCACGCAACCCTCTACCATGCTTGTGCGCAACTCGCCGCCATGCATGCGCGCTCAACTCTCCGCCATGCATGCGCGCTCAACTCGCGCCCGCGGGTCACCACTCCGCCGCCATGCATATGCGACCTTGGGTCACCATTCCGCCGCCATGCACGCGCGCCCACGGATCCTCACTCCGCAGCCATGCATGCGCGCCCGCGGAAACCACCATGTGAGTTCGAAAGACGACTCCATGCTTTTGGTTTTACGTAGAAGACTCCAACGCCATGCATGTGCATGCAACCCTCTACCATGCTTGTGCGCAACTCGCCGCCATGCATGCGCGCTCAACTCTTCGCCATGCATGCGCACTCAACTCTCCGCCATGCATGCGCGCTCAACTTTCAGCCGCTATGCATGCGCGCCCGCGGATCACCACTCCGCCGCCATGCATACGCGACCTTGGATCACCACTCCCCCGCCATGCATGCGCACTACCAAGGATCAAGATTCCGCTGCCATGCATACGCGCCATCGGAGATCAAGTCTCCGCTTCCATGCATGCACACCGTTAAGGATCACCCACCACCTCCGCCGAGAAGTCGCGCCTCTAACTTGTTAGATCCACGGAGTCCGCTTGTCTGCACCGCGCTTGATAAAAAGCAAATTTTACAAAGTATAAAATGTCCAAGAAAGTTTATACACGTGCGAAGGAAAAACCCGTTTATAACCGCAATCCGGGTATCAACACCGGGTTGGCAACGCCACCCACGGATCATAGCCGCGATCCGCGTATCAACACCTGCGGGTTGGAAATGCCATCAACACCTGTGGGAAGAGAAGTTAACCTCGGACTCCGGCAGGTTAAGTTATTGATGGCGTGTTAATCACTCATGGCGGGACCCCCTCGTTTCGCATGCAAGCTCTGATAGATCAACACAATATTCACCAACAATCACGGTAATCCAAAGCATCTGGTGGACCGCCTCGGGCTCCCGCGAGCTACGTGCAAAACTTCCGGCGAATGAATTCCACCACTATGGCTTCCGCAGACCACATGAAAGCTCCGAGTAAAACTAGGGCGGGTCGATTCCGCCTCCCGCAGGCATTATGCGTGCTCCATACTCCCTCTAGTAGACCAACTCCACCACCAGTCACATGTGAGTAGACGTGCTAAAAGCCGTCCGTGGCAGGTCATATACGCGGACTGCAAGACGTGACAGCCGCTCCAGCGGGTGACATAAGCGCTCAGATATTCCAGCCCCGGCACAGTGCCAACATGAAACACTAACGGCGTACTAGCAACCATAAAGAGCCGCATGCGCACTCCCACAAGTTAACTTCAGCCATCATGGATGTATCGCGGGTCATTTCTGGCTCCCGCAGATCACGAGAGAGTTCCATAGCGGGTTGATTCGCGCCATTCCGCGTCCGTAAACAACTTTTGCGGGTTACTACTGGGGCTCGTCACGCTTCCGCATGGATGAAATTCACTCTACCACCATCATCGGGGACTGAAGAAGCGATCTGGATGTCTTTCGTATGATGAATGAAGGTGTTTTCTTGATGTATGAGTATATAGGATTTGCATGAAATGGCACAAAAAGTGCTTATATTAATGCAAAATATATGGCTACGCGCCAAACTTAAAGGTTGGGAATCCTAATAAACCCGCTCGGCTATGCGTCGAATATTAGGTTGGGCACACCTCATAATTCGCCTAAGGATGGAAGACATCCGAATATATAGGTTGGGAATCCTAATAAACCCGCTCGGCTACGCGCCGAATATTATGTTGGGCACACCTCATAATTCGCCTAAGGATGGAAGACATCCGAATATATAGGTTGGGAATCCTTATAAACCCATACGGCCATGTGCCAAACTTAAAGGTTGGGAATCCTCATAAACCCATACGGCTACACGCCATATTTAAAGGTTGGGAATCCTTATAAACCCATACGGCTACGCGCCAAACTTAAAGGTTGGGAATCCTCATAAACCCATAAGGCCACGCGCCAAACATATAGGTCGGGAGCCTAATAATATCCCACATGGCCACGCGCCAAACATAAAGGTCGGGAGCCTAATAATATCCCACATGGCCACGCGCCAAACATAAAGGTCGGGAGCCTAATAATATTCCACATGGCCACGCGCCAAACATAAAGGTCAGGAGCTTAATAATATCCCACATGGCCACGCGCCAAACATAAAAGTCGGGAGCCTAATAATATCCCACATGGCCACGCGCCAAACATAAAAGTCGGGAGCCTAATAATATCCCACATGGCCACGCGCCAAACATAAAGGTCGGGACCCTAATAATATCCCAAACAGCCACGCGCCAACGTAGGTTGGGCACACCTCATAATTGGCCCGAGGATGGGAACCTTGTAATACATCCACTTTTAGTTGATATGTTTTTGCAGGTTCGGCTACGAGTCGCACAAGCACCTATGACATTATTATTATTATCTGACCGTTTGTGCCTCCATTATTATTTTGAAAACAAGTTGGGATAGTCATCCTGCGTAGAAGAGGCCCTTGTGGGCCAGTCATTATCATCATATTATAGCTCATAAGCCGCAACTCGCGCATGCTCCATTATTTTATAGCTCGTAAGTCGCCTCGCGCACAAGCTTCATTATTTTTATAGCTCGTAAGCTGTCTCGCGCGCAAGTTGCATTACATTATTATCGAGATGCGCACTCTATCTTTTATCAGGCCCCGCGCCACTATTGTTATGATGCGTGCTATATCTTATTCATGCCAGTGCACCATTATTATCATAAGGATCACAACATGTCACCATCATGGAGAAAACCTCTCAAAACTAAAAGACAATAAAGACAAGGC
>NW_027501856.1:0-17475 GCF_021521415.1 Bidens hawaiensis
CAAACTAACAGTATAGCACATTAGTAGAGTTGTAATGAAAGTTGCCGTTCGAATAATAATAATAATAATAATAATAATAATAATAATAATAATAATAATAATAATAATAATAATAAAGCAGAGTTGTAGACTGGTGGTCGTAATTGCTTATTTTCATTAATGTTATAAAACCAGAATCTGATTATAGTAATTTTGTATTTGATAAGAGTTAACTTTTAACGTCATGTGTTTATAAATTATAAACAGTATGTATGGCTTTTTTTTCTTTATCCAAGTGTAAATGCTACCATTTACATTCTAGTTTAATAGTTAGAAGATAAAAAGTTAAAAACACATGTCTACTAGAGTGTTTATGGTTTATTTACTCCTGTTTTGACGAAAACTTAATACCCAATCCCTAAACAAGATTTCGGAAAATGACAAGCCGAACCAAACTTGTCGTGTTTTGTGGGTAGGGTGGACTGCCTGAGTGTCTGGTTTGAGCAGTTTGACAGCTAGATGGTTTTGATTTTTACTGTCCGAAGCAATCTTTATAAATATATTTGTTCCCGTTATCGTAAGTTCTATTTAATGATAAAATTGAACATGATACGTATACATAAGTGTGTATTCCATGCTAAACTGGCGGTTTGGTTGGCATGACTAGTCCAATGCTTCAAACTGTAGATAGACGTTAAACTGCGAACCCTTGAAGAAAAAAAAACAATTGTAAACTTAATCATAAAACTCAAACTGGTTGAGGTAGCCGAGTTCATTCGATTTTAATGTTTATGTCATTTTAAATTATTTTTGAACATTCTTATTCAACAATACAAAAAAGAAATATAAATAAATAAATCATTCGACCGCAACATATGACTAAATATAACAAACAAAAAAATCATTACAATTAACCATTACCGAAAATATATTTACCAAGGTAAAACCGTAAAATAAGAATCAAATTATAAATATTACTTAAGAGGAGCAACCTTTTGTAGAAAATATATATAGTTAATCAAACTTTTAGTTGCAAAAGAGAATCATTCCCCTAGAAATCTGACTAATAGATACGAAAATCATTTTTTTAGTTGAATATTGTCAATGATACCAAATCAATGTCGTTGACCAATAAAATTCAGAATGTGTGTGTGAGTTGGTATCATGCTTGGGTTTTTTTAATTAAATGTCGTTGATTTTTATAATCTTTGACTTCAAATTCATCCCACCTAGTCATCCATGTCCCATTTATCACCCACCGTCTTTTTGTTTATTGTCATACACTATTTTGAAACACTTTAATATATTACTAGGGTATATGCCCGCGTGACACGCGGGTGGAATAACTTGTCACTAAATATAATAAACTTAAACATCAATTTAAACAAACATAATATTTCTTTAACAATTAAAACTTGATACATTTATATTGTCACTTAACACATCACCATACCAACCAAAAAGTAATAGATTTACGATGTCTTAATATTAAAACTTCCAAATTACAGGAGGTTAATTTGAACATAACAAACATAATAAATTTAAACAACAAATTCAAACAACACAATACTTCTTCAAACTTTCGGACCAAAACGTTAACCATTTACATTGTCTAGATCTTAAAAGTTAAAAGTTACAATAAGTTACATCGAACAACCAAAAAACATCAATAAAACACATAAACATGTACTTTTATATTAAACCACCATCAACTTCTTCAAACATTCTATCAAAAGAAACTCATTTTGTTTCACCACCTGAAAATATAATAAAACAATAGCATCCAATTAAATATACCATAATAACATATTTAATAATGAGTAACATTTGAACATTAATAAAGTTATTTTTATTAAATTTTTGTTTTTATTTAAACAAAATAACATACAACAACAAACAAAGTAAAATGACAACATAAAATATCTTTAACTTAAACCATTAAACCAAAAAGATATATCAATAAAAAACCTTTTTTGGCCGTAATTTTTATACCTAACAAATTCTATACTCTTCTAAAATAAATTGTTTTAAAATATTTTCAAAATAGTTACAAAATATAAAAAAATTGGAATTAGTTAACTTTAAAAAATTATGAAATTTTGTTTGATTTTTGACCAATCTTGCAACAAACTTTTAAATCACTAACATTAATATTTTGTTAAAATTGGAAAACTTGAAAACATTTTACAATAAATGAATTTTCAAATAACTTTGGAAAAATTAAAAATTTTATGTTGACTTTGAAAAAATAAAGGTTAAAGAATATAACTAATTAATTTAGAAATAATTACAAAATGAAAATCAAATCGGTTAATTTGAAAACTTCAAAAAATTAAGAAAAGATTTTGAAATGAGTTTAAAATTATGAAGAGTATTAAAACCTTTAAAACTTTGTTGAAATATTGGTTAAATTTCAATTTAAAAGGAGTTTAAATATATTAATTAAATTGTATTAAAACCATTCATACAATTTATTGAGTTTAACCATCCTTATTAGTTATTTAAACAAATAAGGATAGTCAAACTCAATAAATTGTATTAATAGGATACTTAAATTATAACTTATTAATTCGGTTTTTTTTAACAAATAAGGAAAGTCAAATTAATTCGGTTAATTTGAAAACCTCAAAAAATTATGGAAAGATTTTGAAATGAGTTTAAAATTATGGAGAGTATTAAAACATTTAAAAATTTGTTGAAATATTGGTCAATTTCCGAATTTAAAAGAAGTTTAAATATCTTGTAATTAAACTCATGAAAACTTTATAACTTATTTATTGAGTTTTTCATATAATGTAATTGGTTATATATAGAAAATATAATGTGTATTACAATATAATATAATAATAATGTTTTAAGTCTAATATATTGAAATATAAAAATGGTAAGGAGTAAATGTTATTATTTATGTCAAAATAAGACGTAACAACTAATTAGAAAATGTAATAAATTAATAATAACAAAATTACTAAAATTATAATAATTATTATAAATTATAGAGATTTTCATTAATAAATAGATAAATATAAGATACAAAAATAAAATTTTTCTTGAATACATCGGTTCTGATTAAAATATATTAAATAGACAAAACCATCAACTATATATGATTGATTATATAAAAATCAAATAAATTACATGAATTATGAAAAATACATAAATACATGAATAATAACAAAAATATACATCAATATTAAACAAAAAATAAGATATCTTATCAACAAATCTTCAACCCAAGAAATTAGTTATATCAAGTTAGATACATAACCTGAAATGAGAAAATTAAATATTAATATTCGTTTTACAAATAATAAATTTTAATCGTGGTAATGTTACATGTTATGAAATATTTACCCAGTAATTCATAAAATTCAACTTTAACTTAAATTTGGAAATTTATAAATTTTAACATACATTATTGTAGAAATAATAAATTTTAGTGATGGTAATTTTAGACATTATGAATGTTTATTTAATCAGCCATTTAAAAAGTTCAACTAAAAGTTAAATTCAACTTTAATGTTTGACCAGACAATTTAAAACCAGCAATTAAATAAAAAAATCAACTTTAATTTAAATTTGGAAATTTAAACATTTTAAATCAAATCGTTTAACTTACCAACTTAAACGTTTGACCAGCAATTAAATAAAAAATTAACTTTAATTTAAATTTGGAATTTTAAACTTTTTAAATCAAATCGTTTAACTTACCAACTTAAACGTTTGACCAGCAATTAAATAAAAAAAATCAACTTTAATTTAAATTTGGAAATTTAAACTTTTTAAATCAAAAAATCAAATCGTTTGGAAATTTAAACCTTTTAAATCAAATCGTTTAACTTACCAACTTAAACGTTTGACCAACAATTAAATAAAAATATCAACTTTAATTTAAATTTGGAAATTTAAACTTTTTAAATCAAATCGTTTGGAAATTTAAACTTTTTAAATCAAATCGTTTAACTTACTAACTTAAACGTTTGACCAGCAATTAAATTAAAAATCAATTTTAATTTTAATTTAGAAATTTAAACTTTTTAAATCAAATCGTTTAACTTACCAACTTAAACGTTTGACCAGCAATAAATAAAAAAATCAACTTTAATTAAAATTTGGAAATTTAAACTTTTTAAATCAAATCGTTTAACTTACCAACTTAAACGTTTGACCAGCAATTAAATAAAAAAATCGACTTTAATTTAAATTTGGAAATTTAAACTTTTTAAATCAAATCATTTGGAAATTTAAACTTTTTAAATCAAATCGTTTAACTTACCAACTTAAACGTTTGTCCAGCAATTAAATAAAAAAATCAACTTTAATTTAAATTTGGAAATTTAAACTTTTTAAATAAAATCATTTAACTTACCAACTTAAACGTTTGTCCAGCAATTAAATAAAAAAATCAACTTTAATTTAAATTTGAAAATTTAAACTTTTTAAATCAAATCGTTTAACGTACCAACTTAAACGTTGGACCAACAATTAAATAAAAAAATCAACTTTAATTTAAATTTGGAAACTTAAACTTTTTAAATCAAATCGTTTTAGAAAATAATAAATTGTAATGATGGTAAGTTTAGACGTTATAGAATATTGACTTACCATTTACAAATTTCAAATTTAACTTAAATTTGGAATTTAAAATTCGAAATTGTAATCGTTTTAGAAATAAAAAAATTAATCGCGGTAATGCTACATGTTATGGAATGTTAAACCACTGATTTACAATTTATTATTGGTCTTACCGGAAAAAGACTAATGATAATGTCCATGGATGAAACTTTTTATGTAGAACCTAGAAGAACAACATGTAAAAGAAAATACAGGAAAAATATAAAACTTCAAATAAATATAAAACAACCATTGTTATAGGTATAACACATGAACCGAAAAACTTACCGGAAAAACGTAAAAACGTATAAATATTAGCTTAATCGCCGGTTTTGATTTAGAACCTAAACTGATTTTAAAAAAATCAGTTAACAATGAAAATAAAGATAAAAAGGTTAGATCTACAATAACCGGAAGAAAATATGATGTTTCCGAAAAAAAGATATAACCTTGTCGGAAAATCATATAACATTGTTGGCCATTAAAGTATAATATATAACCTTACCGGGAAACGATTAATATCGATCTACATTACCGAAAAATGGAAGATGGTGGATGGTGGAGTTAGAGAGAGAGAGAGATTAAATACAAACAAAAATCTTACTGGAAAACCGTAATAACTTCAAAATATCAATTCAATCTTGGATTTTGATATACAACTTAAAGAGATTATTACAAAAATCATATAACAATTAAAATAAATATAAAACCATATCGGAAAACCTTACCGGAAAAAGATATTACCTTGCCGGAAAATCAAATAACATTGTTGGCCATTAGAGTATAATATATAACTTTACCGGAAAACGATTAATCCCGATCTACATTACCGGATATTGAAGATGGTGGATGGTGGAGTTAGTAAGTCGAGAGAGAGATTAAAATGATTTTTATGACAAATATTAAGGTTTAAATAAGTTTTTTGGTGTTTGGTCAACATGACACATGGCATAATATTAGAGCACATGAGAATGGAAATATGGTGACTGGATTGCACATGTGGACAGCCTAGAAGAAGGCCACGTGTCCACATTATATTGTTTTAATAGTATTTAAATATTAAAGATTAGAATGTTACATGTATGTATTATAAACAAAACTATTGGGATTAAAGTGGGTTGGGATTCATTACATCAAGGTAAATAGTTAAAGTTATAACTCTAGATCTACAAATTTATATACATATATAAATAAGCGTTTGGACATAAATAGTATTTTTCTATGCATGGTTGATCAAGTTGTTTTTATCACTATAGAGTATATAGAGTAGATTTGGTTGATTAAGATATGATGGTAGTTCTAGTTATCTAATTATAATTATAAGGTTAAAATTTTTGATGGTGAGATTCTAAAATAAACCTTGAAAAGGCACTTATGGCACAACAAATATGAATTATATATCAAACGAGTGTTTAACCCGGCGCGTTGCGCCGGGACAAGTCGGTAAAATCCGAACGATGGTAAAATCAAAGTAGATGGTAAGTCGACGCGAACTTGTTAGTTTTGATTAAGTTCGTTATGATATCGTAACTGAAACCAAAAATAAAACAAAACAATATAAAGCACATGTATACCAATGGGGTGGCTTCGATTAGTAAAACTCGGGCGTTGAGGTGATGAGTCTACGCAAGTTTGATCAGTCTCCTTCATCTTCATTACGATACCGGAACTAAAACAAAAACAAAATTGGCATTCTGTTGGTTTTTGTTAAGTTTGTTACGGTACCGAAACTAAAACAAAATGCGATGATTCTACGCGAATTCGGTCGATTTCACTTAACAACACAACCATCCGGCCTAACCAAAGTTAATGTTTAAAAACAACCATTCTCACGCATACATAAACATAAATAACACACTTGAAAAATAACCAAAACCATAAACAACTTGAAAAAATAAACATAAATAACACACTTGAAAAATAACTAAAACCATAAACAACTTGAAAAAAGTAATCATAAAGAACACATTTGATTAAAAAAACAATGTTGTTGCAGGCCCGCATAGGAATTTTACACAATCTACATTCTACACAACCATCCAACCAACCTCAACATACATGCTCAAATACAAAACCAATATTACATATACAAAATTAAATAGAACTCATTCTGTGGCACCAAACTTATAAATTATATTGTAGTAATAATGGCCTAGCCGTACCAAGTGGATGAAAAGACTATTACTTTTCTAAGAGGTAATGGTTTGAGTGGTGTTAAAAATGTATAATTTAAAAGTAGGGTAAAGAATGTATGAGTTGTCGTTTAAACATGTAAAAAGAAAATAAGGTTGTGTTTTAAAAGGATGAAGGGTGGCATGAAGCCCACCACGTAGGCACATAATACATAGGGCGCGGAAAGCAAAGAGGACATAGGTGTGGTGGGATTGCGGGCGCATGGTTTGTGTTAGATATTTTTTGTTTTTTTAATCATTAATTAATGACATAAACCAATCACTTATCGTCATCTCATCCACAATCATATTTCATATATATTACATGACAATACATCTTAATGTAACTATGAAAGTATGAAACTATCTACTCCACAAGCCATGTATGTGTAGCTACACATCTTTTTTCATAGTTCACAATAGCACAATGGATAGGCTTAGGGAAAACCTAAAAACTGAAGAGTGCTCAATAGAGTAAAAGTCGTGACTCTTAGAACTTGGAGGGAGAGGCATCCGAAGCCTAAAAAATTAATTGCAACTGAAAAAAAAAAGTTTGTGATAAAAGGATGATGAAATTGGTGTCAAAAGTTGGATGTTATAAATAATTTAATGATTAGAAATAAGGTTTGAAGAATTAGTTAATCAGAGAAAATAATCACCGTATTGTTATGCCTAATATTAATATACAATTTCTACCTTTTTATAAGAAAATTGAAACAAAGTATTAATATGCTAATCAAGCAAGTCAAGTTAAGAAATGCTAAATCTAAGTTAAATAAATTATCTAACATTTAGAAGTACGAATTTCTTTATACCAAGGGAGTCAACTAAAACAATGCATGAGCTAGCTATAAGCATAATTAAACTTTTGTCATTAAGCTACAAAAATATAAAAATTATTCTATATAAGATCCAAATTACATATGTGCAATGTAATATATTATTAAAGTTCAAATTAACAAAAAGGCATTCTTACCTTTTATACTCTTATCATCTTTTGTACTCTTATGATGGAAAATACAATATAACTCATAAAATAATATGATAAAAATAAAAATTGATATACCAAATGGCTTATGCTCTAGCGGTACCAAAAAGCTCACGATCATAAAAAATATTTAAATTAGGAGTGTTAAAGCATGTGTGAGTTGTTCAAAAATAGCAACAAAAATAGATACTAATATATCATATAACTGGTAAAATAATTGCATTAACATAAATAATGAAAATTTTAAAAATGGTTTACCCCAATGGTAATTATGAATAAAGTAAACATAATGAGTTATGGGCCAATTAAATTCCCCTTTAATTATAAGCTATCATCAATAAATTCTTTAGCATTTTAGTTACATTATTACTAAATATTGATGGTTGTTAATCATGTTGTACAATTATGATACATTCGTTTCCATGAAGCTACTGTGATTGTGACTACTCTAAACGTGTATTATTCTCAACTTCAGAATTATGTCCATGCTTTGACAAGCATAAATTTAAAGGGAAAAAAATAAGAAAAACAAACAAACAAAGACTTTGGAATCAAATTTCATTCCTCAATACTTCCAACTCCAATCTTTTTTTGGTACTTTTACTGTTTTTTTCAAGAAAACATCTTAACAATGATGCTCTTGAGACAACTAAAGAAGAATCTAAAGTGACATTAGAGGTATAAATTCTCAGCAACTTTGTTTCTAGTATGATCAGTTTATTCATTCAAAAGGGTGACGACACAGCTTGTTGTCCGTTTAATTACCCCTCTCTTGATTGTAATTAGATCCTTTTGTTTAGTAAATAAATGTATAAAAAATGTTCAATGTAAATTAATGAAAATCTACAAACCACTGTAAATGAATGTTAGAGAACCAAAATGCAGTCTGAGTGTTAATCAAATTAGACAACGTTTAACCACCATTAATCTCTTTCTTTGCTACCACGGTCGTTAAGGCATTAAGATGTATACAAATCTCGGAGATGCGGTTCAAATTTATTGAAAAAAAGGCAAGCGAACTCAACTATTTCTAGATAAGCAACAAACTTGGCACATGCCCACATCCTTTTCCGTCAGGTGCCATGGACACATGCGGCTATGAAGTGACACCATTCGTTATATGATCTTTTAATAAGTTGATAATGTTTTACATCACTACTCTCGTGTTTAATCTTATAAACCAGAACAAAATGTGATATACAAGTGGTTATTCATGTACACTATTTTTAGTACAAAATGTGATACTGAAGAGGTAGGTCCCAGCAGAGCCCAGTTGGACCCGCAAGACTCACCTTGAACAGGGACGTCTGCGCGGTTGGACCCGCAAGACTCACCTTAAACAGGGACGTCTGCGCAGTTGGACCCGCAAGACTCACCTTGAAGAGAGACGTCTGCGCAGTTGAACTCGCAAGACACCTTAGAGGGACGTCTGCGCAAAGACCAACTGGATCCGCAGGACCAACCATGCTCAGAGACGCGACGTCCTTACGCGCAGTACGCAAGCTGTTCCCGCAGGAAAAGCCTCCCAATGGTGACGTACACCGCCTGTTCCCGCAGCTACGGATACTAGCCATCAGGGAAGGGTACCCGCACAGTAAGGCTACACGCACAAGGCACTAACTCTCAAATAATTCAGTAATGTCACCTGAAGAGGGAATGAGCAAGCCGGGAATACTCCCGCCCAAAGCCGGGAATTCTCCCGCCCAAATGAGCCAGTCCGTACGCTACTGGAGGACCTTTTGTACTATACCTGCCAAGGTATGGACAAAAGATCTGACCAAAGCTGCGACAGCCCACTGACAACAGTACGACGAGCAGCACGCTCTAGTACTTAATGTCACTATCAGCCGCTGCCTACTCTACTCACCAACCCTTGTCGTGGCACCTGCATAGCCTGCAGTTGGTGGAAAAGGAATAGTACACAGCCGGCCATGTCACTATCAGCCGCTGCCTACCCACCAACCACCAGCACGGCACGTGCGTAGCCCACAGTTGGTAGAAAAGGAATATAATACAGCCGGCTGTACCTTCTTGGACACCTACCTTCGGCTATAAATACTCCAACACCTTGGAACGGTATCATCATCTTCTCTCTAGCTATTTCTCTTAATATACACTTATATTCAAGAGCAATCCAGTCTGATTCTTACGCCGGAGGGTGGTCATAAGGAGGTACCCCCCCCCCCCTTCTCAGTGACGAGCTCACGGTGTCTGTTTTGCAGGTGACCAGAAGAATAACCATCTTGCCGGACCTAACCCTCGTGGGAAACATCTACTTAACCCCCAGATTATCCGTAGTCTGCCGGGGTCAATTAGTGTTTCTTCAGATACACAAGTGGTTATTCATGTACACATGTTTTAGTCTACACTAATGAAATAAAGAGCGAGATGCAATTAAAGTAGCAACCATCGTTGCACGCAGCCGATCATATATATCATGGTTATAGACGAAATTATCTCTAATCATCATTATATAAATATATCACGCTTACAAAATGGATACTTCTATGATCTTTTTGAACCAAACAACTCACATGACTTGGAGGTTAAAAGGTTGATTGGTTCATTGGTTGTGTCTCATCCGAGCTTGTAGCTTAGTCTAGGTATATTAAAGTGTCCACATACTCTATCTAGCTATTATTGTTTGCGTAAATGTTAAGGATAATTAGGACCATTAAAATCAATGATGAACATATGCATGTCTTCATGAACGACAACTTAGTTTTGTCCCACATATTACAAATTATGTTTATTATCGGGTTTGATTATTTGAAACAATTAAAAATATAAATATATGTAACAATTAGTTTTGGTGTGTCGTTTGACTGACGAGTAGGGATGAGATTGGGACCGCATCGGTACCGACCGGTCCCGGTCCCGAAATTCGCGAATTCTTGGTACCGGTAGCGAAATATTCGGTTCGGTACGGGACCAGGACGGTACCGGGATTGAAGGTAAAAATTCGGGAAATACCGGTCCCGTCCCGTACTTGTACCGAAAATTAAAACTTTAGTACCGACGGTACCAAATCGGTACCGATTTCGATACCGTTACCGGTTCGGTGTCGATACCAACCGGTACCAGTACCGATTTCGCTCATCCCTACTGAGGAGCACCTTGCTCGTTGATTGACATAGTTGTTTCTAATAAAAAATTTTATATATATATATATATATATATGTATGTATATAAAAACTTTATTAACTTCAAGTAAAAATAAGTTATATAATACATTTATGATATATTTTACAAGGTAGTTACTATATCGAAACAAAAGGTAAGCCGACAACAAGTTGCGCCACTATCACTTCAGGTCAAAAATTTTAAAGCTTCTAAGAGTGTGTGTAATGGGGCGACATTTCGAGGGCGATTGGACTACAAAATAGAGGAACAACACCCCCCCCCCCCCCCTCTCACGATAATAGCTGGCGAAAGGGAGGGGGGCGAGTGTTATTTGTCACATGTTTGTTTGTTTAGTTATTATTATATATATTTGTGTGTGTAATATATATATTATTACTCCTTAAAATAAAAACTCATAATTTACTAAATGAGCGTCACATGATACAAATCATCTTATTTTGTAGCCCCTTTACGACACATAGCCTAAGTAAAGACAACAATGATTGGAGAAATTTAAGAACCACCAAACACATTGACAATATCACCAAACACACACAAAATGCTCAACCTTCATCACCCAGCTGTACGTGTTTATTTGCTGACAAGAGTGAAAAACGAGCATGTGACGTACATTTGTTGGTATTGCATTAAAGTCATCTTAAATTTTGTCCTTCTGAACTTGATTTTGTTGTTAAAAAGCTGTAAATATCAATAATGTTTTCTCATATATTTGTTGTAAATTTAAGAGTTTATTAATGTTTAAATCAGCTTATTCATAAAAGGCTGTAGATTTAAGAGTTTATTAATGTTTAAATCAGTTTATTCCAAAAAAATCAATAAATAATTAAAAACTTGTTCATACGTGCCAAAATGTCTAGATCGTTCAAAACTCTTTCAATGCAACATTTATCTTTTACTTTAACAATAAAGTGATTAATTTTTTTTGAACTTATTAAACTATTTTATTCTAGATTTATATTAACATCACCTTACGGAGTATTATACTTCAAAAAATTTATTCATTAAGTGTTGCAATGGTTTGAGTGATGATGATTCTATCATTCAATGTGACTTGCCAAGCGGTAGACGGCATTGTCATCACGCTTAGGGCATTCATTAAGTGCCGCAATTGTTTGAGTGACGTTTTTTTGAAAAAACTTTTTTCTTCATGGAAGTGATGGAACGGACATTATTTTCTAAAATTCCAAAAAAATATATGCTCATTGTTTCACTATGACTCTATGAGTAGCAGTTGATGTCAAATTTGTAGTTTTAAAAGGAAAAACATGTTTAGAATTTGTAGTTTTAAAAGCAAAAACATGTTTAGAAAGTTTTATACCTCTTTTAAAACACATATTTATGTTCTGTATCCCATAACTTATGACCACTATATTGTTAGAATACTAAATAAACACACATTTGATATCCTACTGTCAAATATATTCACAAGAATTAACACAAACAGCAAAAGCTTCTCATGTGACCAAGTAAAGGTATTAACCCAAAGAGCATGTAAAATACACTCAATTCATGTATACCATTTAACACATGTATGTGTTTCCTTTCTACCTTTTTTGTTTAATTATTGTGATGTATATACACAGGAACTTTTTTGAATAAATCATTGGTTCTAAAGAACCTAGTCTAAATTCAAATCCATTATCAAATCTACAAAATATAATGTTTTCTTTTACTTAATCATGTAACAAAATCTTTCAATGCTAATAAAAATTTCATTTTCAGATTCTATTATGTGTAATAGTTCTTGAAAAATCGTCAATTGTGTTAAGAGTTAGAAGGATGAGAAAACATAAGAAAATATAACATTACTACACAATTAAATGCTATTTATTGTGATTTAATAGATGATTAATGAGAGATCCTAGAAGTCCTGGAGAAAGGTAAGATGTTAGATGTATTAGTCAAAAGTCGTGTTCTTCATCGCTAGCCTGGAAATTCAATTATCATACATACCAAATTACCAAAAGCGAACATAGTGGTTCTTCTACCCGGCGCGTCATTGAAACCCGCGCGTTACAACGATGAATCGACGGGAATTCGGTCAGTACCCGTTACGTTCGTTAGTGTATAGACATCATTGGTAAAGTTTGAGCGTTAAACCCCAAAAAATTAATTCATCAAATTAACATATAAAAAAACAAAATATTTAAAACGATGTTTATATGGTCGGCAAGTCCAGGCGGTGTAAAATACATGCGTCGTCGGTCTCGGACATTGTGGCAGTAATTCGACACGAATTTGGTCGGTTTTGATTACGTTCGTTACGATATTTAAGCTAAAATATGAAAAATATATAAATATGAGGGTGGACCGGACCAATGGCCAATTTGGGGGGGGGGGGGGGTCAAACGATAAACTTGCGCGTTGGTAAAACCCGAGCTTTCCCACATATGTTGAGGCGGTGAGTTTACTCGAATTTGATCATTTTTCGTCAGCTTCGTTTGATACCGGAACTAAAACAAAAAATTTGACACTGGGTCGGTTTTTCTTATGTTCATTATGATAACTGAAATAAATAAAATAAAAAAAAACAATTCACATACTAATTCGGTGCCTTCAATAGGACACTTGCGGCACAAAAGTTTTAATTTTATAATAATAATAATAATAATAACAATAATAATAATTACCAATGAGAATTGTGTGTTGCCGTGTTGTATCATGGAGTCTCCCACCATTGAACTTTTATAATTATTTAGTTTCAATAGTTATAACAAATGAGCATTATTTCATTATTTTCATATGTAGGCCATCTTACATAGAATAGAATAATCTAACAGTAAATAAAATTTCTACAATATGATCCTGTAATCCCGTAGAAAAGTCGAGTCGTGACGGCTACCAAATATTTGTTTCTTGGGGACTACGTCCCTCCACATCAAAATCAAAATATAAAACAGTAAAACGAAAATGACATGCCAACAACTTGCTAACTTACCTTCTATATATTTTTATTATTACCATTCACTCATGAGTAAAACGTTTGATCAAACTCTAAAACCCTGTAGCCCTTGTGGTCATAGGTTTGAATATCACTCTCAGAATTAAAATTTAAATAAACTACGGTTTTCGTCTTTATGTTTGTCTAAATCTGCGATTTTAGTCTAATAGTATCAAATTTGTGATTTTCGTCCCCGTAGTTTAATTCTATTTGCAATTAAACCGGATCTCACTAATCCCGTTAAGTGTGATCATTAAACCCAACAACGTGCACCTCATGGAAGGGGTAGTTTTATCTTTATTCTCCCAAAATAAACCCCAACCCTTCTCGTGAGAGGGGTTGCAAATTAGGGTTGGGGTTTATTTGGGGAGAAAAAGTACAAAAAACCCCTCACGTGACACGTGAGGTGCACGTTGATGGGTTTAACCATCATACTTAACGGGGTTAGTGAGGTCGGGTTAAGTTGCAAATGAAATAAAACCACATGAACGAAAATTGCAAATTTGAAACTATTTGACTAAGACCACAGATTTGAACAAAACACAGGGACGAATACCACAGTTTACTCTTAAAATTTGGTTGCCATTAACAGTGTTCTCATTTAGCTCTCAAGCATACGCAAGTCTGATGGTTTTACGATTTGTCGGTTTTCTCCTGGAATGGTTTAGCGTCATTCTCGAGCCTTAAACTAACGATGGACGGTTGAAACCCCGTCTAAGATATGAAAGCATTTGCGCTTTGATGAGGCATGCCACTGAACCCGAATTGTTATCGTCATTCAAAAAAAATTTAACTGAAAGTTCCCATTTTCATTCAAGAGGTTACGGGTTCCGTTTTTAACTTTTCGAAACTACATTCCTCACAACTCACTCGTGTATATAAGTTTGATCACTTAATTATCTGGCTTTAAGTTATTCCAAACCAAAATCGCCCCTATCACCTAGTTTTGTCGTCCTACACATACCCTTATACTATTCTAATTAAAAACTTATATAAAATAAATTACCCACCTTCCAATGTTTTATTTGTCCCCACTTCATCCTAATTCTCCTTTTCCAACCACCGTTCCCCTATCCTCTTATTCATATATATCAAGTTCACATTTTTGGAGTGTTGTTTACATAAGTGTTTCACATGTGAACCACCATGGTAAATTCAAGTTCAAATTAAGATTTTTTATAGTTATTGTTCAAATTCGGTATAATTATTGACTACTAGAGGTTGGTAAATCGGGTATATACACTATACAGGAACCATAACCGGGTAGGAACTGGTCCAGGCTTGGTCAACAAAAGTCAAGAAGCCGGTTAGGTAGAAATCGGTTTTGGGTATGGTCGGATTTTGACTTGTTACACCAAGTTTTCTATTAGGTTTTGGTTGGGTCTGGGTTTTGATCGAGTAGAGGGGAAAACGGTTCTGGGTCTGGGCACAGCTTCTCAGAAAAACCAAAACCCAATTCATACACCCGAGTAGGGTAGGACCAGGTCAACTCAGGTACACCAAGTCAGGTCCAGAACTGTTTTTTTTATCACCTATATTCTTGAATTTATAGAGGTAAAATTACAAATTCGATTAACTACTATTTCTTTCACATTTTAAAAAACATGATTCTTATATAATAGATTTAAACATGTGATAAGCGTAGTTTGCGTATAAAAATGAGATCCGGTGCAAGTAGACCTTAACGATATTAACATAAACAAATAAATAGTGTAATAATAATCACAACAAAAAATTAAGTAGAGCAGTATTAAAACTCGGATTTAAAATTACAGCCTAATAGTAGTTACTCTATACATAACTACTCATAAAAAGTATAATATTACAGCCTAATAATAGTTACTCTATACATACAACTACTCATAACTATTTTTGCTATTTGTATTTTCCTCACTATAAACTTATATAGAGTTGTGTAAACCTTACAAAGACTTATAAATAGTAAAATACTATATGAGGATAAAAAGTTGTATAAATTAAACTTAACTTTCACAATCAAATGTGCTACCAAAAATAATAAACCGTACCAAGTGCCGCTGGTGCATGCATATTAACTTAAATAACAATAAACCAATGGGACAACATGTTCAATACCAAAAAGCCACTTACTGGCCCCTATGCATTGTCACATACACCTCATGCATTAAAACTTGTACATATCCAAAAATATGAAAAATCTCTTCTTTGTCCCCAAGAAACCAAACTATAGTACAAACAGAGTTTTCTTAAAAACATCACCAAAACATATATCAAAATAACATAAAAGATATTGTCATTAAACATCTTGCAAAACCTTAATACAACTCAAGAACAACCCTTTGGACGGCTCTAATAGCACAATAAAACCCAAAAGACTTTAATTTAATAAAACATATAAACTTATAATAAACTTATAGAAACCTTACAAAACTAGTAAAACACTCATCACTCTAGTTGCCACAAAACTTATAGGCACGCGATATTCATCGGTTGATCGCTCATCCAAGCGAGTTCCTCGTGGTTTAGTTCGTCAAAATCCCAATCAGGCAACTCACACGCTTTGTCAACATCGAAGCCCCCTAATTGAAAATCATCGAGATCACCAAACCCGTCAAGCGGTGACGCAAACCCATCAAATATCGAATCAAGCTCAAATTTAATTTCCAACCCTTGACCTATTTCCGCCAAAGTCAACGTTTCCTCCTCAACCATGTCCCGAGCCCGATCAGACTTGTCGGTTTGCGACATTTCGGGCTCGGGCTCAAAAACGGTCGGTGTGATTTTCGATATTTTCGAAATCACACCAAACGACTCCTCGGACGCCGCGGGTTTCGGCGACCGAGAAACCGTACCACTCGTGGTTTTGGTTTTAATATTAATATTATTATTAATATTATTCGAGCCTGCTTTCGAAGCCTCGGCCAAGGCTTCAAATTCGGACTTTTTCTCCTCGTACGCTCTCGACGCCTCTTCGGCGGTATTATACGTACCGAGCCAGACCCGTTTTTGCATAAACGGGTCACGGATCTCAGCGGCCCATTTCCCCCATTTCCGTTGGCGGACGCCTCTCAATTTCAAACCGGACGCCGGCGAACGTTGACCGGTTTGTTTTGTCAACACCCTCTTTCTTTTTAATAAACCTTTTTCACTATTACTACTATCCTGACATGAACTCTCAGACTCCAACTCCTTCGCCGGAAAACACTCCGCCGTCGCCGGAATCTTGATTTCTCGCACAATCCGTTTACACCCAAATGGGTTCTTACCCGTTTCATCGTCTGATGAATCGGTTAGATTCGGGTCGTGACAGATGACCCGGATTTTTCTCATGGGTCGGACCAGATGACCCGGATCCGTTGACTTTGGTTTCATCGTTTTCAAAACTTTTAACTCCGGCGGCTAATAATAATCAAAACCCTTAAAAACCCAGAAATATTATAACTCAAAACACTCGAAAAAACAAAAATTTGTGAAGAAATTGAACCAATTGATTAGGGTTTAAGTTAACGGCCCTCTGAAGAACAAGAACAGCTCAAACAACGTGTTTATATGAAACCGCCTGCAAATCAAAAATTGAAAACGACCCATTAAAATTAAACATATAATAAACAAAACCCATGAATAAAACATATAATTGTTGAGTATTTTGATTATTAGTT
>NW_027501857.1:0-59211 GCF_021521415.1 Bidens hawaiensis
GTGAATGATTTGATTTAGCGTTCGTTAGTTAGGATTAAAATTGGTTAATTGCATCACGGAACTGGGAGTTTGTTTGTTTCCAGGGAAATTTATTGCTGATTTAAGGTTATTAATATATTCAGAGTGAATTCAGAAAGAATCCATATGATATTACACCCTAACCATCGTAAGTTATATTTTAATTATAATTGTTCATCTTATTTTGCGCGTTGAAAAAATAAATAAATGAGTTTTAGTTTTATGTTTAAATTATTGATATACTTGTGTTGTATAAAAACTTATTTTATCGGATCGTTCAAAGTCAATAAGTATCCAAATCTGCAATATTCCCATATACATCTTGAAGAAAATTGTATCATAATTTAGGTTTAGTATAAACAGTTTCTGTTAGTCGTATTTTATCATCAATTATTTTTCTATAATAATCTATCTAATTGCCTACCATCAAATACTACGTGTCGCTCCCACGTCGCTCCCCACCTCTAAAGCCACCAAATTGTTTGATTTCTAAATGGATAGCTGTCATTAATTTAACCAAAATTTCCTGGGTCATGTGTATATTGATGGGTATGGATCGGGTCAATGGATTATATCACATTGGCAATAATCGTTCTTCAAAAAACTAAATTACCCTGTGAATACGAACTCTGCCACCACACCTCCGCCCTAATCTGATATATGTTCTCTTCACGGCTGCTGTTTGAGAAAACATCGTTTCAAAGGTTATCCCATTCTGTTCTCCCAATCTATATTTCCAGATTCTGATCGATCCAATTCGTTCACTTTCATATGAATTGAACTTGCGGATGTCGTAATTATGAACAGGTGAGATATTCTACCTTGAACAAACCTAAAAACCTGTAACACCCCGTAACCGCAGCGGAAACGTAAACGGGATGCAACAGACACGTCTGATATCAACAGCATTGCTTATAAAGAAAACACCACTACATTAATTTACAACGTATTACATTGTTCCGAGTTTTTGTTACCGTCTAGGCGTTAACACATAAGTTTTACAGATAGTACATTAACATATTTAACACAAAATAAAGATCCTTAAGCTTCCACAAAATAGCACACATCATCAAGCACGTATCACTCATTCCAATTTGGGTGTACCTAGAAAGCATGTAAAGAAAACGGGTCAACTACGAATAGTTGGTGAGTTTCACTAATTTAAGTAAACGATGACAAATCATTATAATAATCATATAATAGCCATGTAATTATGCTAAGCCTAAAAGTGAAACCTATGTTAACCCAGAGACACATCCAATAACCTCTGGGGACACTGTTAACCCAGAAACCCAATTAATAACCTCTGGGGACACTGTTAACCCAGAAACACATTTAATAACCTCTGGGGACACTGTTAACCCAGAACACATTTAATACCCTCTGGGGACACTGTTAACCCAGAAACCCATTTAATAACCTCTGGGGACACTGTTAACCCAGAACACTGTTTCGGGCCTTACACTGTTAGCAACTCAGACAATTACCATCTTAATACATTACCGTACGATTCCCGTACAATAAACATTATATAAATACATTCATTTCCATGCGATCAGCATGTACTTAAACATTTTGATAGAAACATGCTTTCCGCCCCGGGAAAATATTTAAAACAGTTCAGTAAAAAGGGGCTCGTGAAACTCACCTTTTCGTGAGCAAATATGTAACACTGTGCACGGCTACCGGTCCGGATCTGTAATACGATCCCTAAGTCGTTACTATACAATTTCTATTAATATAACTTAAATTCGTGTTAACCGGTACGTTTGGGGACACTGTTAACCCAGTACCGTACACGATCCGGGGACAATGTTAACCCCGAAACACTTCTCAGGACTTAGATTGTGATATCATTTAGAGTTCTTTAGTCAAAACTACCATTAGTTTGTTTTCCCGTTTTGCGTGCCTAGCACGGTTATCCGTTTTTATGTTTTCAAAAAATGAGTTTGGTCACACACGACCCGAAAATAGTTGTTACAGATATTTTAATTAAAGTGGTGAAATTAGAGCTCGGTTTAGACACCCCGTTTGGCCGCGGGGCCCGTTTCCGTCTTTAATACACCGGAAACTGCTAAATCGGGTAAAATTACCCAAATCATCCGAATTATTTTCGGATGATTTATTTTTACTTGATTAACTTAGTTTCATGAAAATAGTCCATTTTTAGGGTTTTTATACACCAGTCAGCTCGCTTAGGCGAATTTTGCCGGTTTACGCGTTTTAAGCTTCAAAAGTTTGTTTTTATGTTCTTTTTAGCACAAATAATTATCCGTTTAGTCTCGGATCTTGAAATTTTGCACAAATCACTTTTTGACAGTAAGGAATTTTATAAAAATATTTCCAGAATTAATTTTTATATTTAACATTTATTTATCTATTTTTAAACGTCATTTAAACACCAAATATGTCGAAAATACCAAACGACCTTAGAAAAATCCCAAATTTTTCTGGGATGACCCCTGCCATCCACGTAGTTCCCTGTAATTTTTCCAGAACCAAAATCTCATTTTTCATGCCATTTTCACCAAAACCGAGCTAGAAAACCCTAGAACTCGTTTTACCGAAAAGTCTACTTAGACTTCTCCAACGGATCTGATATTTTGTGTGTGACTTTTATATGTTATAAAAAGCTTATCTGGAATTTCCAGAATTTTTCATGATGTTTAACTATTTTTCATCATTTTTAGCCAAAACCGAGCATTAAATTCACCAAATATTCATCCTTTGTCCAAAAATTACCAAATTTTTACAGATCTCATATTTTCATGTGTAGATCATCTCTGTGAAATTTCATGACCCAACTCTAAGTCTATCACAATCTGTCCAAATCATATAAATCATACGAAAAACCGAACTACCTTGTGTTTCTAGCTTTAGATCGCAAAGATCTTGCTTTCTAGCCTTTGCTAGCAACTAGATATAATACCTACAAGCACAATAACACCACACCAAGCAAGTTACACCCACAATCAAGCCATTTCTTTCATGGTTTCGGTTATGATAAAGAAACAAAGATTTTAACCGTAAAAATTCGTTTTTGACTCTTTTAACTCCTTTCTTGGACCAAGATCCCTTGTATAATTTGTATACATCACTTGATCATGCAAGAATCGGTTTCATCTCGGGTTTTCACCCATTTTTCACTTGAAACCTCATTTTCTTGTAAATGACTCGAGAAAAGAAGATGAACACGACTATAATCCGATCTTTACCTCGGTTTCTTGGTATAAATCAAAGGGAAGTTGGATGAATGTTTGAAGGGTTTAGAGAATTTGGGAGTTTGGGTCTTAGAAAAAAGAAAATGAAAGGGATGAGGGGAACACCCTCATCCGATCGGTCTCCATAAGGGTGTGGGGTGGGGCCCACACCTCCATTCTTGGCCACACATTCGGATTACGTGATCTGGATAATGTTGTGGATAATCTGGTTCAGTTCATTTTTCTGTTAAACGTTTAATTCCGCTCAAAACGAGGCCAAAACGGTCGTTTTTCGGCTTAAAAATAAAATTTATATAAAACCGATTTAAAACTTTAAAAACTTAAACCATGACATTTATTTACTTGAAACATCATATTATTAATAATTGTGCATCTTTTTCGGCTTGATCGATCATCTCTTGCTTGGTTTGGTATAAAAGGTTTCGTTTAACGTACCAACGTACCATTAAATCGAAATTCTTTTCTGTGCTTTATTTCACTTATCCCGAAGCTTTAATACTTCGTAAACATCACTAAACATTATATATTTCGTCTATAATGTAATCCCCGATTCATTCGGGTTTCAATAGCCGTCAATCGGTTAACCGTACTTCCAATACGATTATCTGTATAATCGAGTATAATTCGTACCGTGAATCATACATACTCGTATAAATTCATATATTCAGTATTAAATGACACATAAATAGTATATACCGGCTAGGGTATACCTGAATTTGTCGGAATCGTTACAAAACCTTTACAAACAGTTGGAAATTTTCAGGTTAATTTGATTGATTCGCATTGAAGTGTGAATGATTTGATTTAGCGTTCGTTAGTTAGGTATAAAATTGGTTAATTGCATAACTGAACTAGGAGTTTGTGTGTTTCCAGGGCAAATTATGGCTGATTTAAGGTTATTAATATGTTCAGAGTGAATTAAGAAATAATCCATATGATATTACACCCTAACCATCCTAATTTATATTTTAATTATAATTGTTCATCTTATTTTGCAAGTTGAAAAAATAAATAAATGAATTTTGGTTTTATGTTTAAATTATTGAGATACTTGTGTTGTGTAAAAACCTATTTTATCGGATCGTTCAAAGTCAATAAGTATCCAAACCTGCAATATTCCCATATACATCTTGAAAAAAATAGTATCACAATTTAGGTTTAGTATAAGCAGTTTCAGTTAGTCGCATTTTATCTTAAATAAGTTTGTGTATAATAATCTATATAATTGCTTACCATCAAATACTACGTGTCGCTCTCAAGTCGCTCCCCACTTCTAAAGCCACCAGATTGTTTGATTTCTAAATGGAGAGTTGTCATTAATTTAACCAAAATTCGCGGATCATGTGTATATTGATGGGTTTTGATATGGTTAATGGATTATATCACATTGGCTATAATTGTTCTTGAAAAATCTAATCTTCCATGTGAATAAGAACTCTGCCACCACACCTCCGCCCTAATCTGACAAACGTTCTCTTAACGGCTGCTCTTTGAGACAACATCGTTTCAAAGGTTATCCTATTTGTTCTCCCAATCTATTTGTCCAGATACTTATGATCCAATTCGTTCACTTTAATATTAATTGAAGTTAAGGATGACGTATTATGAATCGGTGAGACTTTCTACTTTGAACTGACCTAAAAACCTTTACAATCAGTTTGAAATTTTCAGGTTAATTTGATTGATTTGCAACGAAGTGTGAATGATTTGATTTAGCGTTCGTTAATTAGGATTAAAATTGCTTAAATGCATCACTATATTGGGAGGTTGTGTGTGTCTTGGACAAATTATTGCTGATTTTAGGTTATTAATATGTTCAGAGTGAATTCAGAAAGTACCCATATGATATTACACCCTAACCATCCTAAGTTATATTTTATTTATAATTGTTCATGTTATTTTGCTAGTTGAAAATAATAAATAAATAAATTTTGGTTTTATTTTTAAATTATTGATATACGTGTGTTGTATAAAACTTTTTTTATCTGATCGTTCAAAGTCAATCAGTATCCAAACTTGCAATATGCCCATATACATCTTGAAGAAAATAGTATCATAATTTAGGTTCATTATAAGCAGTTTCAGTTAGTCATATTTTTATCTTCAATTAGTTTGTGTATTAACTTCATTAGCGGTATTATTTAAAGATTAACAATTGTTGATTGGTGACGCATATGTGATACTATGGTCAGTTAGTTCACTTCTGGGTCTTATATTATATGTTTTCAATCGTACTGTAAATGTTCTTTACATGAGTTGGTTCTGTGTTTTCCGTTTCAACATGCATGTCTTCTCGCAGCACTTCGGGCAACAACCTTGATAAACAAGTAAATTTTCTACCAGATTTTAAATTTCTAGAGCTAAACTCCTCTGTAAATGTCTTAATTAGACTTGTTCATGCTCATAATATATGATAAGTTACTTGCGTTAAAAGAATGTTTCACCTTTTTTTCTAATGCAAGGTTACTTGGTGAGGTGTTTGTTTTTTTTTTTTTGTTTTTTTTTTGTTGCAAATGGAGATGAGTTTAGTTGAAGAGGCAGATGGCTGCTGCAAATAAAATTCACTTTTACTTTGCATTTTAAAATATTTTGACTGAATTGGGACTTTCCGTGTCTCTTTATCTGACGCCGACTCATCAAATTCGGTGTCCTTACTTAGGATAAGAAAGATACTTAAACTTCTCATTGGCACAAGGTAAAAGGACTTGCCTATATTATTAAAAACATTTAAAATTCATGTGTAACTATAGTCTGCAAATATTCCAGTTTCATATGTATAATTGTTAGTGCACGGTTTTGTCGTCTCGAGTATTTGTATTTATCGTTTGTAATTTATTAATATTTTAATATAAAGGGAATTTATGTAATTTACTTTAGTTCGTTAATGTAAGGCTAATTAGTTAAGGATGTATAACGAATTAGCGAATTCGTCTAATGTAATGTCTAGTTCCTTATATAAGTTCTCATTCGTAATGGAATGTTGACAAATGGGGCATAACGAATCAAAGATTCGTTATGTTTCCTTTTGTGAGTCTGTAAGTTAATGAACTAGAATCTAATTCGTTACGGGTTGTGTAACGAATTAGTTCCCTTCGTCTATATATAGTGTGTTTATACCCTGTTAATTAAATTATTGATTATAAGAGTAACGAACCTCTGTCAAATCTCTCTCTCGATCAATACTTCGTCTAAAGTATTACTAATAGACATATCTATTAATTAATATATGCATATATAACATATAATTAAGAGTATTATCCAGAACTAGATCCGTGTAAGGTATTAGAGTATTAGATCTATAATAGGTTATCGTTAATCGTTTAGATCTGAATTCCGGTGTTTCACAAGCGGTATTAGAGCTTTCGGTGTTCTGATTTCTCTTGATTCGTGTTAATTAATTCGTTAATTGAAATGTTTTTGATTCTATTAAGTTTATTTTGAATTTGTTCGAATTAACAGTTGAATCTGTTAGTTATGAATTGAGTTTGAGCGGATTTTTTTTGGAAAGGATTAAGGAAGGTTGGATTGGATTGGATTGGATTGGATTGGGAATTTGATTGAATTTGATTTGGTTTTGGTTTGGATCAGTATGTGTACGGAACAGGGGATCGAATTAGTGGTAATTGGAGTTGTATTGATCGATTAAGGTTACGGGATTAAGTTTACTGGATTCGAGATTGGATTACGATCAGATTGGTTATTGATTTGACTAATTTGATTCAATATTTAGGGTGCATGATTTGGTAAATCTCAAATCTGGTAATTTTCCAGATTTCTGAAATTCACCTTGAATATTTGAAGATCTTCATAACTTTTTTGAAGATTCGTTAATGGCTGTCATTCGTTATACGTGATTTGTTATTGACGTGTCCTTGTTCGTTACCTTTTTCTGAACAGATTCGTGCCACGTGTCAGAAATTGATATAACCGTCTAACAACTTGATTCGTTAGTTACTGTAAGTGATTCGTTATAAACAATAATTATTTCGTTTTATTGGATTCGTTACTGATTCGTCTACTTGATTCGTCAATTTGATTCGTCAATCTGATTCGTCATCTTGATTCGTCAATACAACCAGTCAACGATTCGTCAACAATCTGTTCCTGATTCGTTAGTGACTTGTCCTTGATTCGTCTCTAATTCGTTTTAACCTAATTCGTTACAATTTCTGATTCGTTATCTCACCTAATTCATTATGAGTTCTGATTCGTTACCTCATCTAATTCGTTACAAGTTCTGATTCTTTACAAAAGTTACCTTATTGATCCTTGAAATTGACTTTTTGGTCAAATTTGATTATGTTATTTACAATGGCTGGTTTTTACGCATTAGCATCTCAGAACGTGATGATGCAACAGATGTTACACTTGGATGTTGAAATTGGATCTCATTCCAAATGTCCTTGACTGATGAAATTCAGTGATTTTGCAAAATGGGAGCTCATTCCATCTGGGTTCTGTGCATCCTGGTTGCTCAAGATGTCTTGATGACGTGTACATTGTACCAATGATTGGTGATGAGACTACTGGTTTTACCCCTAAAGTTGTTTCACAATATTCTCAAGAGGAGAAGAAAGCCTTAGAGATCGAGACGAAAGCATATTTGACTCTTACCATGGCATTACCAGATAATATATTCCATCAAGTGGGAATTATCAAGATCTGTGCTTCGTTGTTTCAGCATATAAGAATGGAAGCATGTGTAATACTGAGGAGATTAAGAAAGTAATGTTAAAGTTCCAATTTCAAAATTTTAACTTGCTGAAAGGTGAAACTGTGGAGGAAATGCTTACTCGTTTCAATCATCTGACTGCTGAGATGAATAAGTTAAAAATGGAACCATCTGAATCAGACAAGATGGACACTGTTAAGAATGCATTACCTAGTTCATACTCAACATTCTTGATGGTGTTGAAGGAGAATAATTATTTCAAGAATGAAGATTTGACTGCTTCTGAGTTTATGCAAAAGATTGAACCTAGGGAATATGACTTGAAGTGTCAAAAGTCATCAAAGGAAGTTTAAGATCCATCTTTCTATGGTGGGTGTATGCCGTTAAGTACCACAGCATCTCTGATTTCTGCATTTCCCACACAGAATGCAAATGAAAGTTCAACAACAACTTATAGTGATCCAAATATATGCTTTTTGGCATCTGAAAGTTCTGGAACTTCTGGAGGATCTGGAACTTCAACTACAATATATCAGTTCTCAGCACCACCGAACGTAAACATGAAAGAGGCTGAACATAATTTTGCCTTTTTGTGTGCTTTTATGACTTCATATGAGAACTTGGTTGGAAGTAAAATTGCCACAAGTGAATTAACTGATGAAGATTATGACCAAATCGACCCTGATGATTTAGAGCTCATGGATCTTAAGTGGAATATGGCAATGATAGTAAGGAAAGTGAAAAGTTCATGCAAAGAACAGGGAAAGATCTACCGTTGTTGAACAAGAGGGTAGGGTTTGATAAGATGAAGGTTATGTGTTATAATTGCCAAGACTTTGGATACTTTGCTAAAGAGTGTGACAAACCGAAGAAAGAATACGCTGGTCCTAGAAATCAAGATAGAAGTTCTTCTGTGAAAAAAGGTAATGATGTTGATAAGCCTTCTGGAAGCAAACCATCTGCCTCGGGATCACAGGCTTTGTTGTATGTTGTTGATGGAACTGATTGGACACAAAGGTTGTTGTACAACGACAATCAAGCTAATTTGGCTATGTTTGAGTTAAATGCGAGCTTTAATGATGCAAGTGGGAGTGATACATCTTCTGACAATGACACTGAGTCTGATTCTGATGATTCATGTAAAATGCAATCAACTACGTTTGCTTGTATGGCCAAATATGATGAGGTTAGTTCTTCTGTTTATGATTTTGTTAAAATATCTGATATTGTGCCTTGTGTTGATTGTGAGACAATTAAGACTAAGTTAGAATCCTTAAAATATCATAATGACCGTCTAGTGAAAGAAATTGCTTCATTTAAGGATACTTATAGACAATCTTTAGAATCTCAAATGAGATCTAAGGAGAAAATGGAAGCATTGTCTACAAGTAACCATGATCTCAAGGCTGAATTGTCAGTTAAAATGACAATTAATGATAAAAAATTTCAACAAATCTTGAAACATCGATCTAAGATAACTGAGCTTGAGAATGAAGTTCTTGAGTTGAAGAATAAGTTGAGAAAATTCATAAACTCATCATTTTTGCTAAATGAGATAATTGAAGTAACTTGTAAGCAAAAATATTCTAAAAAGGGTGTAGGCTTTGTTGAAATATCACCACCTTTTCATAATGATTATACTGCAAATCCTTTTGCTGGAAAAGAAGATGTTGTTATTAATGAACCTATTGTTCAAGAAAAACCTCAACAAGTAAAAACTGATAATATTAAAGCCCAATCGTCAACTCAAAAACATCATGTTGAAAGCAACAAAGTTTTTGTTGAGAATGTTGAGAAAGTCATCATTGAGGACGTGTTTGAACCCGAAGTGATACACAAAAATCAGGACATTCGAAGTTCGAATCACATTCTATGTGAACCTCATGAATTTGAAGAAGTTGTGTATGGTTCAACCACAAATCAGATGAAAAAGAAGAAAGTTGTGATACCAGTGAAAGCTAAGAAATCAGAAAAGCCTAAAATTTCTTATAAGGATTTGATGCGTTTTATCAATCCTGTTGCTTCTAAGCCATCAACTGGTCATGTTTTTAAGCTTAAAGGGATAAGCACAATGTTCACTGAGAGAGACATTCCACTTGATATCATTAAACCAGAATTGATTGAAAGTGTCTTTCACAATGAAACTTCTAAAGTACAAGACCTTGAAAACAAGTTTGTGAAATCCAAGACTTCAAAAGTAGTAGATCCGTTAATAAAAGCTATAAGTTTGTTAAAATCTGCTAAAAATGTTCAGTTTGTGAAATCAAATGGAACTGATTCTTTACAAAGTTTTTCAAATTGTTCAAATTTGTATTTCTACATGAAATGGAAATTTGTGACTTTTGATGACTTGGATAAAAGTCCTTTTGCTGGGGTTTATCATCAACCTTCAGTTTCACATGTTTCTGCTAAACCGTCACGTGAACATGTTGACATGTTTCTGTGGTGAACATGGTCATGTAGTCAGACTCTGTGGTCTGAATAAATCCCAAAAAATTCACCCATTTATCAAGGAACAAACCAAACCCATTCCTGTGATCAAGGAGATTTTGAGAAGACCAATGTCTTTTGATGATGAAACTCACATTATGTTTTCTGACGTGAATCCTCGAAAGATGATTCATGTTAATGAAAATGTAAGTAATGTTAAGCCCAAATTCGTACCCACTGAACCTATTTTCAAAAATGTGAATACGAATATTGTTCAAGCATCTTACTTATGACGAAAGTCAAAAAGAACTGTGACATATTCACAAGTGGCTAAACAACATTCAAATTCACTAAATGTTAAGATTCCAATAGAAACTCAAAAGGTGCCCAAGACTGAGGCATGTGCTGTCTTTTTGAACTGGTCATTTTCTTTTCATGTGTAGGGTTCATTCAAGACCATTTCTGGTGAAAACTCGATAATGGATAGTGGATGTTGCGTTTTCAAAAATATACAAGGAGGGTATGTTGCGTTTTCTGGTAATTCGAGAGGCATGATCACTAAAGAGGGTGAAGTGTCAAATGGGAGTCTCACATTTGAAAAAGTTAACTATTGTGATAAAGTTGATCATAGTTTATTGAGTTTATCACAAATCTGTGATATGAAATACACTACTGTATTTACTGATAAAGAATGTCTGATACCGAAACCGGGATACGTCATTCCCGAGGACATGGTTGTCATGAGATCTCCTCGATCGAACGATATTTATGTGTTGAACATGTCTTCTAAGGTGTCAACTTCTTTGGAAACGTGTTTTCTTTCTAAGGAAATTGTAAAGGACACAATTTTCTGGCACAGAAGAATGGGTCAAATTCATGTCTGGAAAATGAATTATTTGATAGCAAATGACCTGATTGATGGTGTTTCTTTGAAACATTTTAAATTATCTGACCACTTTGTTGCTTGTAAAAAGGGCAAACAGAAAGAGAAGTCACACCCATCTAAGTTAATTAATTTCATTGATACTCCACTTGGACGACTTCATATGGATTTGTTTGGTCTTGTGAATCGTGCGAGTATTGCTGGTGATTGGTATTGTCTAGTCGTCACTGATGATTATTCAAGATATTCATGGGTATTATTTATGAGTTCCAAAGATCAGACACCCATTCTGGTTCAAAGTTTAATCACTAAGATCGAATCACTATACAAAATGAAAGTGAGACGTACTCGAAGTGATAATGGTACGGAGTTTAAAAACAATGTATTGGATTTATTTTGTGTTCAAAAGGGTATCCATTGAGAATACGTTGCTCCTTACGTACCACAACAAAATGGAGTGGCTGAAAGGAAAAACCGAACATTGATTGAAGAAGCAAGAACAATGCTTGCAGATTCTAAACTTCGGGTTCAATTCTGGAACGAGGCTGTGAATACTGCTTACTACACGCTCAATCGAGTTTTGACTGTGAAAAAGCTTCAAAAGAGGAGTTATGAACTTCTGAACAAACGTAATCCTAATTTAAAGTACTTGGAACCATTTGTGTCTGGTCCCCGATTTAAGGTAGATCTTTACAAAATCAAGTCATAACTCACACAGATAAATTTGTCGACAAGGGAGTTAATGACGGGTTGCTATTTTTAGAAAGATAGAAGTTTGTTAAAGGCGGAATCAATAACAAACAGGGTATTTGCTGAACAATAAATCAAAAGGTAACTAACACAATCAGGATTCACTCAAAAGATTTCCATTCATTTAATGTTCATCATACAAACGTTAATCGATTTAGGGTTTCTTGAAGGGAAAGCTATTTCCGTACAATTCTATTCAGCCGTCTATCTTTTCGTGTCTGCTGTGTTTTCCGTGTCCTTAAGGTGTGACCTAATTATTCCTTTTATAGGCCTGACACCTCAGGACAGCTGTCATTCCTTCTAGAAACCCTAAATGCTAAAACATATTCAAATTACATATTCAGAAATAATCCTAAGTGTAAAACAAGTCTTCCGGGTAGGCTCTGCAACAGTATTCCTTTTCCGAGTAGACTGTGTGCTCTACCATCCTTCAGAACTTGGTAACATAGAAGTGTGCATTGGATCAGTTTCCGGGTAGACTTTTCTTGAAGAGTATTTTACCAAGTAAAATACTTTGGTAAAATACTCACCGGGTAGACTTCAATCTTCTTGACTTTGCCTAACTTTGCCCGAAAAACCCTTACGAGCAACCTTGTTCTTCAATGGTCCCTTCAACTCTTTGCTAGTGAATGAAGATTGAAGGTAACCACAAAGAGATGTTCGTGTTGTAGAATTGGCACGAGCACTATAGCAACCTCCTTAAGTGATTTGATTCCAAAAATTGCCATTTGTTTTTCGATGTTGTCTGAAAACGCATCCAGTCTTTCATTGTATGGGTAACCCCTTGACTCAACATAATGGTCACTTGTTTGTATAATAATTAAAATGCAGATGATTAAAGCGTCTATTGAGCATTTTCTAATAGTACAAACAAAATATATTTATTTGTACCAACAGAGTGCTTGAAGCAAAGAATCTGAACGGTGATGCTGCAGATTTGTTCTTTTCTTCATAGTTCATTAGTTCAGTGAATGCATCCATTGCATTGGTGGTTATATAAATGCCAGGACAGTAGCTTTCAAAGATCACCTTGAACGAGTCTGTGTGAGTGGACTTGTAGACCTCCTCCCAAATGCCTTCAAAAAAATATATATATACTCTGAAATTATTTCTTCATCTTCTGTGACACTAGCGGATACGTAAACCTCTCTCAGAAGATATGGAGATTTCAGTGTAATGAGGTTATCACTTATTGACAATCCGGTGTCAACTGTTAAACATAAAACAACTCATTTTAAATTTGACTGAAAATAATTGTAACTATAATTAAATACATTCAACCCTTTTTTTTATTTATAATTGTTGGCAATCAAAGTCAAAAAAACTGCTTTTGTATTAAAGGGATTAAACCACCACACTTATAAAAGACACTTTAGCCACCTATTTATACTAAAACATTACAACATAAAATCTGCATAATCTTAAAACAACTTGCATAACTAGTCGCAAGTTACAACTTTATCTTCCTAGATATGCTAACCTCCATTATTTTAAGTTATCCTAATACAACAACATGACACACAAGTTTTTTACACAAAACATCATTTTACTTAATCATTGTATTAACAATAATTAAATACCCTCTTTAGCCCACTCAACCACTGTATTAACAATTTTATCAATATTTGCGCATGAGCCATTATTTTCTTGACCTGCATCACCTGCATCATTTTTTACGACAGCCAAATATGTAATAAGTTTAAAATAACAGCGTAAGCGTTTTATGAGCGTTTTTAATTGTGATTATAATTAAGCTGGTACATATACCTTTATAATAACCACTGGATCACCAACGCCAACATTTGAATCAACTGCATCACACAGATGTAATAAGTTTAAAATAACAGCATAAGCGTTTTATGAGCGTTTTAATTATAATTATAATTAATTTAGCCCAAATACCTTTTAGAGCATCCACTGGACCACCAACACCAACATCTGAATCTTATGTTTTAGAGACCACATTATTAGTGAAACTGTTTTCCCATTCACAACATCTAGCAAAGATATTGTGATTTGATGGATATCTATCCTTTCCTTGATGGACCAACTCGTTGATCTCTGAGCAAATTTTATCAAATGACTTCAACTTTTTATCCATTGCCTTATTCCAAGACTGTAAAAAGAAAATATAGTTATTGTTAATTCAAAAACATTTTCAATTTATCCCAACCAGTTGTAATGGAGTTAAATAATAGTCAATAAGCACGATAGGCATTTGCAAACATAAAGGTGAATAAATTCTTACATAATCATCCAAATCTTGTTCAACAGTTTGATCGGCATTATCTGTTTCAGTAGCAGCAGCAGCCACAGCAGCAGTCTCATCAAGTCCCTTCCCGGCATCACTAACAGTCACAGCAGCAGTATCAGCAACAGCCGTATCAGCAGTCTCATCAAGTCCCTTCCCAGCAGCAGTAACGGTCACAGCAGCATGAGCAGCAGTAGACGCATCACTCCCCTTCCCGTCAACACTAAATGTCACAGCAGCAGCAACCTCAGTAGCATCTTCTTCTAAGGGAGGACCATTATTCTGCAAGTATTTTTCCATCTTATTAAGAGTAGTTGTTGTTATGTAGTTGACTGCAGGAGATGTGACGGGAGTCCCAAATGGACCATATTTTTTCTGGTATTCATGCGTGTAAAGCATCATAAAGAAGGTGATCGGACCGTTGTATTGACTGTTGATATCTCTCCATTCGTCCTTTGTCATCTTCAAGTTTTGAATAAGATAGCTGCACCAGTCCATATTTGGAATATCTGAGGTTTTATCAATTGCGGCGATGAATCGTTGATTGACTGTTGTTGATTTTATCACAAATCCTATACAGGTGTTGAATAACACAAGGAAATTAATCTTAAACAGTTCACCAACTCCGTGATCCGCGGCCAGTTTGTCTTTCACATGCTTTATACTTATTCTTGAATTTGTTGGGAATTGCTTTTTGAACAAATCTGTAGTAACATCTTCCCCCAATCTTGGTCTACTCTTGTCTAAAACAGGAATCTTACCCATTGGTATACCCAACACTTCATGTAATTTTTGTGGTGTTATCTTAATAACACCACTCCCAATGTTCAGTTCATTTAAACGGTTATTGTAGTTCATGAGCAACCAATATCCCAAATTTGTTGGAGTTTGGGTTACTTGAATTCTTAACATTGACCCGAAACCCATTTCTTATACACAAGTTTTTTGGGCAGTGGTCATTGCCTTCACTGCATCAAAAATATTACAAGGTGCACACCTATTCTTCAATTTTTCGTCTACAAATTCAACAAAAGGTTTTCCCCTCTCGGCTGGCTTCTTTTCTTTAATGGCCTTCTTTTTCGGACGCTGAAAGTCCGGGTCAGAGGTGTTGTGTTCTACCTCTTTCCGCTTTGACAACAACCTTTCGATTTTTGTGTCAAGGTCTGAATCAGAGTCTGCTTCCACAACATGTTTTGTTTTCACCTTTTTCACCACCGAATCAACTTTTTTAGTCTTCCTTTTATCTCTCTTCTCGTTTTTTTCGACAACTGAATCACATACATACAATAAAACATGGGGGTAGGGGATAACAACACGAATCACAAGGAAACAGAAAACTCTTATCAAACATCACATTGATAATTCTCATACCAAAGCCATAACACACTTAGCATACGCTTATAACATGCTTTAATATTATACATAGATTTAAAAAAAACAAAGATATGTATTACAACAACAACAACAACACGCTTATAAAACGCTTTAATACATAATATGATTTAAACAAATGCTTTTATTTTAAGATTACTTAAACCTAAAACGCTAAAAAAAATCATAAATTAACACCTGTTCCATCTTTATTCTGAGACCTATCGTGCTTGTGCTTCGTCTTTAGTTCAGTTCCAGAAGTAGATGAGTTAGGGTTCTTCATTTTGGTTTCGTGCCAGAATAATTAAACCACTTAGGCTTGTGGTTATGCTTGTGCTTGTGCTTCATAGTAGAAAATTTGACTTACGAGGTTGAATTTTGGGTAACTATTTGACCCTTTTAAAAGAAGGCCGTGCTTTTAAATTTTAATCGTACGATATAAAATATATATATATAATATTAGTGGGTGGTGGTGGGTTCAGGTGGTCATGATGGTGGTGGACGGTGGCGGAGGTGTGGTGGTTCATGGTGGCGGATGTGTGGTGGTGGATGGTGGTGGTGGCGGAGGAGGTCGGTGGTGATGGTGGTGGTGGTGGTGGCGGAGGTCGGTGGTGATGGTGGTGGCGGAGGTCGATGGTGGTGGTGGTGGTGGGTAGTGGGTTGTGCTAGAGGAGGTCGGTGGTGGTGGTGGTGGTGGGTAGTGGGTTGTGCTGGAGGAGGTCGGTGGTGGTGGTGGTGGTGGTGGGTGGGTGGGTGGGTGGTGGTGGTGGTGGTGGGTATAAATATATATATATATAATATTAGTGGGTGGTGGTGGGTGGTGGTGGGAGAGGTCGGTGGTGGTGTGGTGGGTGGTGGTGGTGGTAGAGGTGTGGTGGGTGGTGGTGGTGGTGGCGGAGGTGTGGTGGGTGGTGGTGGTGGGTGGTTGTGGTGTGTGGTTAGTGATTGGTGCTGGAGGTCGTTATGGAGAATGTGGCCGGTGGATGGTGGCAGTAGGTGGTGTGTAGTATGATTGCGGATATGTAATCCATGAGACGATGACGGTGCTATCCGATATGATGACCATGATGATTGGACCAATTATGACGACGACGATGCTAATATAATGATACCCACATGAATACATGGATATAACAACCTGGGTTTGTGGTGGTTATCATAATGATGCTTCTAACCTATATGGTACGGTTTGCTTACGCCAACCCATACGATGGCGAGTGTAGCTCGTACGATGAGCATGATGTCTATGATGATGATCACACATATATATGATGATGATCAATTATATGTACCTATATGACAATACACCACACAGACGCACACACACACACACACATATATATATATATCTTGATGATGATGGTGACACCGATGTTTAATGACATATAACTCGTATGATCGACGACGACCATGATAACGTCATACTGATGGTAGCCTGTACGACTGATGATGTCATTTGATGACGACAAGAATTCATAAGATGGTGCCGACAGTGATCGCTAATATTAGGCGTTTTGTTTACTATAACCCATACGATGTTTACATCCCGTACATGGCAATAGGTTGATGATGATGCTGATTATGATGATGATGATGATGTTGTTGACGATGATGATGACACTGATAACGAGATATATGTTACCCGTATGATCAACGCCGACTACGATAGCCTATACAATGACCATGTTGATTACCCGCACGTCTGATGATGATGTCGTTTCATGGTGACGGTGATCGATGATTATGATGATGATAACCCATATAATACATGATAATGATGATAACTTTATGATGTTGATCATCATCATAACACATATGGTGATGATGATAATGATACAAAACTACATACTTATTCATAATGATAATGATAACATTAGAATGCTATGAGCTTCTCTATTACGAAGTTGTAAATCTTATCCAGAAAATCTTACTAATGGTTCAACAATGGATAAAATTTTAATTTTATTTAAAAAATACGATTTATTAAACGAACTCAACTTTTAATGAAATTTATACTGGAATGTTAGTAAAAAAAACTAAAAGTAAGACTATGTTTTTATACTATTTTTTAAAAAATTTAAATATAATAAGTTACAAAACAAAAACCAAAATATATATATATATATATAATTAAATGCGTAGAAAAAAATAAAATAAATAAAATAAAAATTCAAACCATTCTCAATGATAAAACCCCTTTACTTCAAAACCTAAATCGACTTCTAACTTCGCTTAACTGTAAGAATATTTGTAATCTGTATTTACTGAAATTCGTAGACATCGCTTATCCTGGTAAGAACATACAGATTCGTCTGACATAAAAATGCCACGTCTCAATAATGGAGTTAAGTTCCTGGTAGATATCGACAGCGATTCCATAAGTAGGATGGTATGTTAATGTTATCTGGTTATATTTTTCTCATGAAACATTTTACAGTTTTGCAACATATACATTCTAAGAACATTTTTTATGTTACTTATAGCTCATTCCTAAAGCTGTTCAACCAATGTTTGCTGACATGAAATCGAATACCGGCTGTTGTTTGATTTATGATCAAAGTGGTAGAATGTTTTCTATAGTTATATCAAAGTACTTGATGACTTTTATTTTGGAACCGATTGGACTGAATTAATCAGAGAATGTTGTATAGAAGCTTGAACATATGTTGTTTTTGAGGTTAAGTCAACATCTATGTTGAACATGTTTACTTTCAAAAGAAACGTAAATGATCAATCAAGTACAATGTTATGCATTCCAGTCAGAAACCGACACGTTCATTACTTGGTAAGTTTTAATTTCTGTTTTTAATGATTGTTTCCAAATTCAAATGTCTATTAATTAACATGTTTAACAGGATTTCCCTGGGTGGTACGTGATTCAAGAATTTGGTGAAAATTGCATGAATTTGCTTTTCGAGCATATTGCTCCAGATAGAGTGTTGTTTAACGTTTCATGTCATTGGCATGGAATGGGTTATAGGCTAGAGGATGGATGGATTGAGGTTTTTAAACAAACCAACTTGAAAAGTGGTTCGTTTGTTGTGTTTGAAGTCATATCAGATTTTACATTTCATATTAATGTTTTTCATGAAGATGGCATAGAATTTATCCTTCCTGGTCGAAATCGGCTATTTCTCAACTATCAATTAAGCAATCAAGGTAGTTCCTCCCAAAACCCAATTCATCTTGATAAGCAAAATGATGACTCTAAAATCGTCTTCTACATGAACGTCACCAAGAAATTAATAAATTAAATTTTTAAATTTCTTTTTTATTTACAAGTATATTCGTTTAAATTTTAACTTTATAATATATTTCAAATTTGTTTTTCACAGTGTCTTCCGGGTCACATTGCTACCAAGATTGATGCCTATGATGGAATGATAATCACTTTGGTTAATCCCGAAGGTCGTAAAAAAATGAAACTTCATGGTGAATTGTCAGAATTGAAATTCAGATATTGTTTAATAAATGGAAAAATTTTAAAGAGGAAAATGAATTACAGATTAGTGATAAGTGTAGATTTGAATATGACATCAATGAAGGTACTTTGTTAGTTTCAAAATTTGATTAGTGCAAGAATGCGCTTTGTGTTTGGTGATTTTTGGAACATTTGTGATTTGGTGACTTTGGGAAACATTTGTGATTTGGTGACATTTGTGATTTTTGGAACATTTGTTATTTTCATGTTTAGATGGTTGTATTGATACATATTTTAGTTTATTGTTTTGAATGTTGGTTGGTTAACTTTTAAATGCTTTACTTTTATAGTTTTTTGTAACATATTGTTTTGAATGTTGGTTGATTACATATTTTAATTGTTTTAATGGTGCCTTTTGTATGAGAAATTTTAAAGAATTGTAATTATGGAGTATCTTAAAACAATTCTGTTGGGTTTTAGCAAGATTATCAAAGTCCAAAATAACCATTTACTAAGGAAAACGCAGCGGAAATAAAGTTTTAAATCTTGTTAACCACTACACATAAACCCGTTTATGAAAAACCCTATGCCCGGATCCATATACAAGAATATGCATGCTATCAAAACACAACCATAGAGTGTTAACATATATACCTTCAAGTCTACGGATTTGAAGGAGATGAATGAGGTTGAACGGCTAGAATCCAAAGGAGGAATCCTCAAGCTTTTATACCCGACAAGTTCCAACAAACACCTAGGTTGCTAGGATCCAAAACACTTGCAAGAACACCCTTGTTCTTCTTCTTCTTCTTCTCGGTTCCGAATGGAGAGAAAAAGAGAGAGAAATGTGTGTGTGAGAGAGTATGGTTGTTTTGCTCCAAGAAAAGTGATCTCCCAATAAACAACCATGCATGCTTTGAAAGAATAAAAGGAGGAAAGAGAAGAGGGAGGATTTTTTCCCACCCAAATTTCAAATCCACTTTTAATTAGTTACATTTTATTTACTTATAATATTTATGTTATAAAACATATCATAAGTAACATGCAATATGTTATTTAACCAATTTAAATAACATCTCTCAAAACATAAATTATCCATATAATTTATTTAACACACAAATGCAAATATTTAGAAAACCATTTTCCAAATATTATAAGTGTTGATAATCATTACTTAGATCATATCTAATAATAATTATCGTGGTGTTTGTCTAGCTTGTTATTGGGTATGACCCGACTTGGATCAATACGTACTAGCCACATCAACTCTAATATGTGTCTTGGGCAGATCGATTCCATCAATCTCCCACTTGCACAAGATTCATATAAGATTGATGCAAATAGCAAATACCGCCTAACAACGGTTTACTATCCCTAATACGCATGACGAAGTCCCATTCAATAACATCATCCCCTTCAAGTCCCATACTTGAAAATGATTCAGGTGAAACTATCATTTATCCTTTTGCCACAAATGTCATGTTAAATCCAGAGACACAGAGTGATCATTCTCTGTTGATTTAACTTATCAAGCCTTAGACATTTAAATCTCAACGAAAAAGAGGGACAAATCCCATATTGACTACATACGTCTCTCACTATCACCTTGTACTATACTTGAGCTTAGCCTTATGTACTGACATGTTTCAGAGCAGCGAAGAACTAAGTCAAAGTATAATAGTCGATGAATATCAAGACCCAATATGTATCTCAGGTCGGAGGATACTATGATGTTCGCCTTTACTCAAATTTACTTATGATCACAAATCACAAGGATTCCATGCAGTAAAATTGAGGGCGGGTCAGTCCAATATTTATCCCATAAATATCTATGAACCTTGGCAGAAAACCCTTTGCTATATTCATTCCTCATGAATATCTACCAATCCAAGTTCATAATAGTCTTACTTTCATATTTGTTCCCACAAGTATGATCGACTACAGACGTTTAGAATAATCTAATTATTCACGGATTTAAACATGCTAAAATGGAACGTAACTCAAAAGCATAATCATAAACCATAATCATATGAATGAGTCAAAATAACAATTGTTCGGATATCCAAATACAAAATAGATCAAATCCAATCACTAGAATATCGAAGTCCTAAGGCGCAACTATGACCCTCATGTTGTGGCCTTTCAAGGAGCTTCATGAGTGGATTCACAATGTTTTGATCAGTGTGAACTTTGTGAATACATATCTTTCCTTTTTCAACTTCATCCCTTATGTAGTTGAATCTCCGCTCAATGTGCCTAGTCTTTTGATGTGCACGAGGTTCCTTGATTTGAGCAATCGCACCCTCGTTGTCACAAAAGATTTCTAGAGGGTCCTAAATGGTACGGACTACCCCTAGATCGGAAATGAACTTTCTAATCCACGCAGCTTCTTGAGCTTCCAAGGAGGCGGCGATGTATTCTGATTCTGTGGTAGACAAGGCTACCACGTCTTGTTTTGCGCTCTTCCAAGAGACAGCACCACCGTTTAGAACGTATCCCGATTGTGATTGAGAATCATCTCAATCAGTTTGGAAACTTGCATCCGTGTAACCCTTTACAACGAGTTCCTCCTCACCAGATCCATATATTAGAAACATATCCTTAGTCCTCCTAATGTATTTCAATATGCTCTTAACCGCCATCCAATGGCTGGTTCCCGGATTTTGTTGGTATCTACTTGTCATGCTCAAAGCGCATGACACCTCCGGTCTGGTGCAAATCATGGCATACATAATGGATCCTATAGCAGACGCATATGGGATTCCATTCATTTTGTCTTGCTCATCCTTTGAGCTTGGACATTGAGAAGCACTCAAAATTGTTCCTCTTTGAATAGGTACCAAACCTTTCTTAGAGTTTTCCATCTTGAACCTTTTCAAGATTTTGTCAATGTATGCACTTTGATTCAAACCTATCAACCGCCTTGATCTATCCCTATAGATCCTTATTCCCAGAATATAGGCGGCCTCACCAAGATCCTTGATGGAAAAACTACTTCCAAGCCAGGCTTTTACACCTTCCAAGGTTGGAATGTCATTTCCAAATAGTAATATGTCATCGACATATAATACCAGAAAGGTAAGGATGCTCCCACTAGCCTTCTTATACACACAAGCTTCATCAGCGTTTTTGATGAATCCAAATTTCTTAACTTCATCATCAAAACGGTGATTCCAACTCCTAGATGCTTGTTTCAATCCATAGATTGATTTCTTCAACTTTCATACTTTATTAGGATGTTGTGGATCGAAAAAGACCTTCAGGCTGAACCATATAGACATCTTCTTCAAGGTGTCCATTTAGAAAAAGCAGTTTTGACATCCATTTGCCATATCTCATAGTCATAATATGCGGCTATGGCAAACAATATCCTTATAGACTTTAACATCGCCACGGGGCAAGAAAGTTTCATCATAATCAACCCCTTGAGTTTGAATGAAACCCTTTGCTACAAGTCTAGCTTTATAAGAATCCAAGTTTCCATGCATATCATTTTTCTTCTTGAAAACCCACTTACTTCCAACCAGTTTGGAATTAAGTGGTGGAGCAACCAGGTCCCATACTTGGTTGTCATGCATGGATTGCATCTCAACGTTCATGGCTTCCAGCCATTTATCACAATCAGATTGTGACATTGCATCTTGGTATGTGGTTGGTTCATCAGAATCTACCACATAGCATCCATCCATGAAAAATCCATATCTTTCAGGTGGAGTGCTAATTCTACCAAATTTGCGAACGTTTTGTGTGTTTTGATCAACCATTTGATCATCATCAACAACCTCTTCTTGATCGCTAGTGTCAACCAAACGTGTATCGGCTTGTGGTTCTCGATCCTCCTCGAATTCAATAGTTCTATCAGTTCCTTCCATAAGGAACCTTCTTTCCAAAAACTTAGCCTTGCGAGCTATAAACACTTTATGCTCATTTGGATTGTAGAAGTAATATCCCATTGAATCTTCGGGATATCCTACAAAGATACACTTAGTGAAACGGCTTTCAAGTTTATCAGGGGTGCAGATCTTAACATAAGCCTCACATCCCCATACCTTTAAATATAATAATGATGGAACCTTTCCATGCCATATTTCAAAAGGTGTCCTTTCCACTTTCTTGTTTGGTGCCATATTTAAAATACGGGCAGCAGAGATCAGTGCGAGACCCCAAAATGATAGAGGTAATGTGCTTTGGATCGAACCATATCCAATAGAGTTCGATTTCTCCTCTCAGACACACCATTATGTTGTGGTGTTCCGGGTGGAGTAAGTTGTGAGACAATCCCACAACTCCTAAGATGTTCCAGAAACGCATCATTGAGGTATTCACCTCCTCTATCGGATTGAAGTACTTTGATTGTTTTGTTGAGTTGATTTTGTACTTCATTTTGGAAGACTTTGAACATTTCAAAGGCTTCATTTTTGTGTCTTAACAAGAACACATACCCATAGCGACTATAATCGTCGGTAAATGTAATGAAGTATCTTTCACCATTCCTTGTCATTGTCCTAAAAGGACCACATACATCCGAATGTATGATACCTAATAAGCCTTTCGCCCTTTCATTAGTTCCACTAAAAGGCCTCCTTGGTCATCTTTCCCAATAAACAAGATTCACATTCATCAAATGAATCATCACTTGATTTCAAAAGACCATTCTTTTGAAGTGTATGAATGCGATCCTTGTTTATGTGACCAAGGCGACAATGCCAAAGAAAAGTTTTACTCAAATCCAATTTGAGTCTTTTGGTGCTTGCTTGGTACAATGAGTTATCAATGGATATATTATCATGAATCAATTCATAAATGCCATTAAACGGCATTGCTTTAAAATAAAAGACATCATTCATGAAAACATAAAATCCATTGTCTACAAACTTGAAATCATAACCACATTGTCTTAAAAGAGAAACGGAGATAATGTTCCTAGTCAAACTAGGAGCATACAAATGTTTTTCAAAATAACTTCCAAACCATTTAGGAGCTTCAAAACGTAATCTCCTCTGGCTTGGACGTCAACCTTTGCTCCATTGCACATGAAGAGACTTATATCTCCTTTCTTGAAATCATTTCTTCTTTTGAACCCCTTCAATGAATTGCATATATGAGTTCCACATCCGGTATCCAATACCCATGTGTTAGAAGAAATAATATTAAGATCAATATGGATCATGAAAGTTGAACCTGAGGTTTGCCCTGCATCCCTCTTAGCTTTCAACTCCTTGAGATAGGTTGGACAATTTCTCATCCAATGACCTATCTCCCCACAACCAAAGCACGGATCCTCAGCGCTAACCTTTAGCTTCTTTGGTTTGGGTTCCACCTTTGCCTTTCCCTTGAATCCCTTCTTGACTTGCCCCTTACCCACAGCAACCTTTACCTTTGGTTCTGGGTGATGCCTCTTCTTCAAGCCACCCTCATTGATCGTGAGAACGGGTAAAAACTTTTTACCCATGCCAGCTTCGGCTGTCTTAAGCATTGCGAGAAGCACTCCAATGCTTTTGTCCCATCCGTTCATGTTGCAGTTCATGACGAATGTCTCAAACCTTTTAGTTAGGCCGTTTAGAATCAAATCTGTGGCTAACTCTTTTGAGACGGGACAGTTAAGAATCAAATCTGTGGCTAACTCTTTTAGTTAGGCCGTTTAGAATCAAATCTGTGGCTAACTCTTTTGAGACGGGACAGTTCAAGCCGATCAATGTGGCTTTTCATCTTAAGCACATAAGATGATACGGATTGGGTTTCTTCCATATGACATGCATGAAGTGCTCGAACCGTTTCGAAGCGCTCCACCCTAGCTTGAGTAAGGAACATTTCCTTAAGTTGGGTGATCATGTCATACGCCCCATGATTCTCGAAATCCTTTTGGATCTCGGGAATCATTGTTTCCAACATGAGGCAAGAAACTTGCGCCGAATCTTCGGTGTATTTCAGCCAATCCGCATAGGCATCCAAGTTATTGACATCGGGTACATCGGGAATAGGATCGTCTAATATATAGGACTTCTTTTCTTGCTTGAGAACAATTCTCAAGTTTCGATACCAGTCCATAAAGTTATTAAAGTTTAGACGATTCTTATCCAGAATGGATCTTAGTGATAGATTATGCACATGAGGGATAATAGTGTTATAGTGGATTGTTTGCAGCCATCTATAAAAGAATTTAACAAAGTTCAATTTAGTATTTTCGATATCAATAAATTTTAATCTTTAATACCCTTTAATGTCTCCAAGACAATTATTGATTAAAATCTAGAATCCAACGTTTCATGCAAATAGTAGTTAGGTGACCTCTATCCTACTATTCAAATTAACAAGGTAGTCAACGTTTGACAATTGCAACCCTTTGCAACTTCTAGTTTTATGGGATCGGTTAAACATCATATGTTTAGTTGACATGTTTAATCCCATCAACACCTTTGAACTCCATGTGCCGGTGACCCTATTCACATGGTTTCAAATCAAGTCGTCCTACTTACACACACGTGTGAGTTTACACATACAAGTGGTTAGGTGACCCTCATCCCACAAGTATTGTAAAACCACCTTAAGATCACAAGTTTTCTTAAATGTGGTTAGGTGACCCTATTCCATGATTCAAGTCTACAAGTGACTTAAGTGTCGTATAAAAGGATGGTGTTCAACTTGTTTTTAAAAGGGATTTTTAGTTTTCAAAATTCTAGATTGGAAAACTATATAATGTACCTTCCATTTGCATGCATTCAAATGTATGGTACCTTTGAAAACCAATTTTCAAATTCCTTTAAATAAAACCCATTTTATTATGAAATCATTAATAGTTAATAAAACCAATTTTATCACTTAATAATTTCAAAGGAATCACTTTTATGCTAGTTGTCGATTTTGATTGTCAACATCCAAACATGACAAAACAATAAAATTAAAACAACCATACAAGCATAAAATATTATCACATATCCATAACCATAGCCACCTAAAGAGACAACACTTGTCGACCGAAACAAGTGTGTCAAAAGGTCTATCCTAAGGGACGAGAATGACAAAAGGCATGTGTCGGTGAACTCCCACTTGATCCCGCATCCATATGCTTCAAGTGTCCACCTTGTGTTGTGACTCTTCCAATTTATTTGGGCTTCCTCTTGGGCTCCAACTTCAGTTCCTAGCTTCCATGGGCCTCCAATTTTGGGCTTCGGCCATTAGGCTAAAATCCCATCTTGGACTATGAAGTCCATTAAGGCTCAAAACCAAAACCGTAACTTTGTTGCTTCTTATTTTACAAAAACCATATCCTAATACATTTTTCTCTAGTAAAAAAATACAACTAATCTACTTATTATTACAAACCAATATGAAATGAATAAATAGATTACAAACTCATATAAATGAATATTACAACCATATTGAATAAACCGAACAAATCACAACACAAACACACATCCAAAGGTCATGGCTAGGTTATGAACATCCAAATGCACATCCAAATATGCAAGGTCTTAGAAGACCAAAATGGTTCCCCTCTTACCCATAAAACTTTCGGCCAAGAGAAATAAAAACCGAAAGTTTCGGGTTTTTTCCAAACAAAATAATTAATCATCCACATGACTTAATTCTTCAAGATTATAACATGCATTTAAAGAATAATCTTGAGGAACCAAGGGGTAACCAAAAGCCAAAAAACTTTCGGCCATATGGTGAACCACACCATAAAACCCGAAAATTTTTAATTCTATGAAGCATGTATCCGTATAAGCGGCTCTTGATGCCATTGTTGGGTTTTAGCAAGATTATCAAAGTCCAAAATAACCATTTATTAATGAAAACACGGCGGAAATAAAGTTTTAAATCTTGTTAACCATTACACATAAACCCGTTTATGAAAAAACCAATGCCCGGATCCATATACGAATATGCATGCTATCAAAACACAACCATAGAGTGTTAACATATATACCTTCAAGTCTACGGATTCGAAGGAGATTAATGAGGTTGAACGGCTAGAATCCAAAGGAGGAATCCTCAAGCTTGTATACCCGACAAGTTCCAACAAACACCTAGGTTGCTAGGATCCAAAACACTTGCAAGAACACCCTTGTTCTTCTTCTTCTTCTTCTTCTTCTCGGTTCCGAATGGAGAGAAAAAGAGAGAGAAATGTGTGTGTGAGAGAGTATTGTTGTTTTTCTCCAAGAAAAGTAGTCTCCCAATAAACAACCATGCATGCTTTGAAAGAATAAAAGGAGGAGAGAGAAGACGGAGGATTTTTTCCCACCCAAATTTCAAATCCACTTTTAATTACTTACATTTTATTTACTTATAATATTTATGTTATAAAACATATCATAAGTAACATGCAATATGTTATTTAACCAATTTAAATAACATCTCTCAAAACATAAATTATCCATATAATTTATTTAACACACAAATGCAAATATTTAGAAAACCATTTTTCAAATATTATAAGTGTTGATAATCATTACTTAGATCATATCTAATAATAATTATCGTGGTGTTTGTCTAGCTTGTTATTGGGTATGACCCGACTTGGATCAATACGTACTAGCCACATCAACTCTAATATGTGTCTTGGGCAGATCGATTCCAACAAATTTGTAATAACAAAAAACACTTTGTTGAAAACGCTTGTGATACGCTTATTAAATCGCAAACAGCACTTAGTTAAATCTAAAAATAAAACAAAAAACACTTTGTTAAGAACACTATTACGCTTGTAACATGCTAATGTACATAAACATATATAAATTTCCTAATACGCTAGTAACACGCTTATCCCCTTTAATTTATATTAAAAACTATGTCATTATTCTATTGGTTCTTAATCTATTGTTAAATATGCTTGTGATACGCTTATTAAAATATGTTATATATTTGTTCGAACGAGTCTATTACGCTTGTAACACGCTAATGTACAAAAGCATATATAAATACCCTAATATGCTAGTAACACGCTTATACCCTTTAATTTATATTAAAAACCATCTTCTATTAAAGTGCCTATTTTCAGCCACAGGTTCTCTGCCAATAATTCATTGGTTTTTAATTAAAAGGGAGGCAAAACTCAAAAAGCTCCAAAATATTGGCTCCAAATATTCAAAAACTCCAAATTACATTTAACACTCCAAATTATAAAAAATATTTTCACTCCACAAATTAATCAGACGACACAATTGAAGAAGAACAATCGAAGATGAAGCTTATAGATGAAACAATCGAAGAAGAACATGTTTTATACTCCGATGAGGAAGCCAACGACGACGACGACACTCAATCAGACGACACTGAAGACTACTCCAACGAGGAGCCAACGACGACGACGGTCAAGCAGACGATGCTATAGCGACGATGGCTATCGAACCCATCAACAGTTTTGCTACTACGAAAAAACCGACAAGGGGGTTGACGAGGTTACCTAAGCTACATACCAATTATGCAAACTCTGGAGGTGTCAGACTGGCAGTGGAGTTTGATAATCTGGGTAGGTTCACTGGCCAAACCAGAACAAAGTTTGCAAGTTTTTTTAGGGGATGTTGTAAAGGAAATAGTTGGCTTGAGACATTTAAGTTGGAGGGAGATCACAAAGGAGCTTAGAGATAAACTGTGGGAACAAATAACGGTTATTCTTAATTTTTATTTGTGCATTTTAAATTTTGAGAAGTAATTTACCTTTACTGTATTATATTATGCTGAAATATTTTGAGATTGAGGCGTGTCACAGGCCTTCTGTGATGAATCGGCTCGGACACCTTCTTCGGGATTTCCGAAGAAAAATGTATGCCAAATACATTATGCCAAACATCGGTAAACCTCTGAAGCTGAAGGCGATACCCATGGGACACAGGACGATGATCAGGCAAGAAGACTGAGATCGCTTCGTTGAGTACACACAATCAGAGCAGTTTCAAGTATAAATCCTCTACTCTGCAAATGTATATTGATCGAGTATATATGGTTTATGTTTTTTTTAAAATTTAATGAAATGATTATAATGTGTGGTTGAAGAAAAAATCGGCTTCATCAAAGGGTGCTCTAGCAAAGAATGTTTTTGATCATCACATGGGACGAGGGGGTTATACCTACCTTCAAGAGAAACTGGTAATCACCGTCAGCTGCTTTCTCTCTAGTTCAATGATTTGTTGGTTATGTGTCTAATGCATGACCGTCAGCTGCTTTCTCTTGAATATTTTACAAGGTCAAAAAGAAGGAAATTGAACCGGATGAGATCCCCGGCCGTGCATTAATGTGGATGAAAGCAAGGGAGGACAAAGATGGTGCATACAAGAATGTTGTTGTCGAAGGCGTGGCAATCAAATTAGTATGTTTTAGTATTAAACTTTTTAAATCATGTTAAAGTCAATTCATTGCCTTATATTGGTGTCAAACAAACTTGAGTCTATCTAACTTGTCTCAACACTTGATGTGGATACATAAGCGTGTTACTAGCGTATTAGAATATGTATATATGTTTTTGTACATAAGCGTGTTACAAGCGTAATAGACTAGTTTGAACAAATATATAACATATTTTAACCTAATTGTTTACAAAGTGTTTATTTACTTACAGTAGTTCATGAAATCTGACATTTTATGGGTTGTAAGGAATCGGCAGTTTGACATTTGTTTTCTTGCAGGTTCAGCATGAGGAGCAAATCGCCTCCGGAGCCCTGGCACTTGAACCGTGCACAGATGTCGTCACCTTAGTGTTTGGAAAAGAGAAACGTGGGTTTTTAAAAGGGATTGGGTACGGATTGACAACAGGTAAATATTGGGGTGGGAGTCGGGTAAAAGGCTCGTTTAAGCAATGGATTGCCCAACTTGAGTATGAGGCGGTGCAGAGAGATGAAGTGGTGAACATGTTGACGACTCTACTTGAATCCATGAATGCTATGCTAACAAGCCGTGAGAAGGAACAGTTAGCATTTGAGGCCAGGTTCAGACATCTCGAAGGATTGTTTCCGCATGTGTCGGCAAGTCAAGTAAGTGACGTATGCTAGATATTAATTAATGCATTCGACATACATAATTGGCACTGTTTTTGTCACAATTCGTAGGTAAATCCTATTCCCAATCAGATTGGTTCTAACCAAAGTACTAGTGTTGTAGCGCAAAATAAAATGCCAGTCCCAGTAAGTATCTGACAGTTTCTTTGTTTATTACAACTTTCCATGTGATTTTTCATTTTCCATAACCTAATAAATTGATTTGTAGGCCAGTTCTGTGGGAAACATCTTAACCTCAGGTGAGGCTGTGCAACAAGAATCCGCTACTCAGGTAAGCATTTTAGAGTTAAATTGATTTTTTTTTTAAATTAACTTTCCCTATGAGTGTGCGGATTTTTCATAAGTTAATTGTAGGCCAAGTCTGTGGATAAAATAGTTGTCGAAATGGTACTCGCTCCCCATATAGCGACATCAGTAAGTATTTGACAATTTCAGTACTTTTTATAATTCGTTTCAAATGTGAGTGAGTTCATTTTCAATTACTGAATTGCAGGCCAAGTCCGTGGAAAAAAATGTTGACCAAATGGTACTCGATCCCCATAGCGCGACATCAGTAAGTATTTGGCAATTTCAGTTTTTATATTTTATAACCTAATAAGTCTAACAATTCCAATTTCTTTTATATTACCAATGAAGCCTGTAGAGAACAATGTTGATGAAACATCAACACAACTACACCACACTCCGGATAGTAATGGCTCGAAAAAACCATCAGTAAGTATTTGGCAATTTCAGTATTCCCTTTAATTGTTGATTGATTTCCATCTATAAGCTGATTCATTGAATGGTTTTTAGGTAAAACGGAGAATCCGTAAAAGAAAAGTTGATGTATCTACGGATGAAGCTTCCCCACCTGCTGAAATAAAGGTATGTACTGCGCGAAACATTGTTAATTTCCCACCAACATGGCATATCCATGGGTATGTACTTATATATTGACTTCAACATGGCATATCCATTGTTAATTTCACATGCTTGTTTATGAGTGTTGTTTGTGTGTGCATGACAAGCGTAACAAGGTAGCACGCGGTACAGTTCATTGGTCACCGGTTCCACAACAGTTGCATGGAAAAGCAATCCCGGAGGGTTGCTATAAAGTTAGTATTGATAAAGTCATAAAGGAACAAGCAATTATTCCTTGTGAGGCAGGTGAAATTGTGACTATTGGTAACGCAACTGGTACTTTTGTTGCTTGTCCAGAACACATAATCTTATGTGACCAGGAGGTTTGTTCCCTTTTAACTTAACCGAACAAATATATATGTTCATTTTCATTTAGTTTAAAAAATGAACACTTGTGTTCGTTTATGTTCGTTTGTTTATAATCTAAACTAACATAATTGAACAAAGATAAACGAACTTCCCGCCGAAAGGTTCACAAACAGTTAAACGAACGTTCGGTTCGTTTGCTGGCCTACTATTTTGTTCTATTTAATTACAAAATATGACATTAATTATACATATTTTTTTTCATATTCTGTTGTTCCAGCTACCACCACTCCCATTCTCAAAAGAACCAGACAGAGCATGCAAGAAGGCAAAGGCAAAATACACAACGATAGACAGGGTGACCAAACATAAGACAAGGAGCAGTGCCAAGAAAACCGACGCCTTAGCTAGTATAAAGGTAGTCGTTATTTTTGTATTTTGTAAGATATTTTGCATATACATTTGCTTAAGTGAATATTATTGTTAATATAATCTGTTTCTAATTTTGTTTTGTCATGTTTGCTTATAGCAGTTTTATATTACTGCACAAAAAATAAAAATAATTAGATATTGCCTAATTACACATAATTTGGCCACATAGAACACATTAAATAGGTGTGGCCAAAAGTAAGACAATAGCCACACCTGAAATTACAAACATTAAAGTCTATAAATGACCATTAACCGCAACAAAAAAACATTTTTGTGTGACGAAAGGGTACCAAAAACATTGGCCACGCTTTCATCAGTTGGTTTTTGTTTGTGTGGAGGAACGAGATCAAACGTCATTGGAAAAATCACTATGTGTGACGAAAAGTTTGAGAATAGCCACACTTTAAATTACGAATAGCATTATGTGTGACAAATGGCAAGACAATGGCCACACCACAAACTACAAAAGAGTGTTTGAGTGGCAATTTCTCATTTTTAGCCATATTGACAATAACCTCCAGTGTCTATATGATATGTTTGGCCACACAATACATCACTATGTGTGACGAAAAGCTTAACAATAGCCACACTTTAAATTACGAATAGCATTATGTGTGACAAACGGTAAGACAATGGCCATACCACAAACTACAAAAGAGTTTTTGACTAGAAAGTTCACATTTTTTGCCACATAGACAATAACCTCCAGTGTCTATAAGATATGATTAGCCACACTGTACCACACTATGTGTGACGAAAAGTTTGACAATAGCCACATTTTAAATTACGAATAGCATTATGTGTGACAAACGGTAAGACAATGGCCACACCACAAACTACAAAAGAGTTTTTGACTAGCAAGTTCACATTTTTAGCCACATTGACAATAACCTCCAGTGTCTATAAGATATGATTAGCCAAACAGTACCTCACTATGTTTGACAAAAAGTTTGACAATAGCCACTCTTTAATTTACGAATAGTATTATTTGTGACAAACGGTAAGACAATGGCCACACCACAAACTACATAAGAGTGTTTGACTAGCAAGTTCACATTTTTAGCCACATTGACAATAACCTCCAGTATCTATATGATATAATTAGCCACTCAGTACCTCACTATGTGTGACGAAAAGTTAGACAATAGCCACAATTTCAATTACGAAAAACATTATGTGTGACAAACGGTAAGACAATAGCCACACTATAATCTACAAAGGAGTGTTTTAGTGGCAAGTAAACATATTTAGCCACTTTTAATGTAATATCCAGTGTCTATATAATATAATTAGTCACTCTATTATTAAATTTAAGTGGCCATTTTCTTTGCTTTATCCACATGGTATAGGTCACAATGCAAGCTTAACACAACCCTATTGGCCACAATATTGTAAAATTCATGTGGATGAAATATTAATTCATGTGGCTATATACGTGCAATGCTCACTCACAGGAAATAGTCATGTGGCCGTTTTCTACCGTTTAGCCACACTTATTGGAGAGGCTTCTTGGTGGCCAGCAACTAATGCCTGTACCCTTTAGCCACACTTATTAACCGAAAAACGAACTGAACCGGATTATTCAAAAACATTATCCGGATTGCGAATATCCAAATGAGTGGCTAGAATTGAAGAGGTGGGTCCCACCCCACCCCTCCTTAGTTGCGACCGGACCCAAAGGGGGGTTAAACCCCATTCATTTCTTTTTTCATCACAAACAACTTCATGTTCTTCAATTCTTCCACCTTCATGATCTAAAACCGAGACTTTGTAGCAAGAACAACGAGGTAAAGATTGAGTATTTCACGTTTTCATCATCCTTTCTCGAGTTGTTTGCAAGAAAATGAAGTTTCAAAGATGAAAACCGATTCTTGCATGATCAAGTGATGTATACGGGTTATACAAAGGATCTTGGTCCAAGAAAGGGGTTAAACGAACCAAGAACGAATTTTTACGGTTTAAATCTTTGTTTTTGAATAATAACCGAAACTATAGTGTAAGAGGCTTGATCGTGAGTGTAACTTGCTTGGTATTGTGGTATGTTGGTTGTAGGCTCTGTGTTTAGTGGTAGATAAGGCGGAAAGACGAGTTTGTAGCTTGTAGTGGCGGAAAACGAAAGGTATATTCGGTTATGTTCGGTTTTGGAGTTTTTGGACAGATTGTTGATCGTTTAGAGTTAGGTCATGAAATTTTACAGGGATGATCTACACATGAAAATATGAGTTCTGTGAATTTTTGGTAATTTTTGGATAAAGGATGAATATTTGGTGAATTTAATGCTCGGTTTTGGCCAAAAAAGGTGAAAAAGAGTTAAATATCATGTAAAATTCTGGAAAATTGCAGATAAGCTTTTTATATCATGTATAATTCGTACACAAAATTTTAGGTCCGTTAGAGAAGTCGAAGTAGGATTTTCGGTTAAACGAGTTCTAGGGTTTTCTAGCTCGGTTTTAGTGAAAATGGCATGTAAAAAGAGATTTTGATTCTGGAAAAATTACAGGGGGCTATGGGGATGGCAGGGGTCATCCAGGAAAAATTTGAAATTTTTCTAAGGTCGTTTGGTATTTACGACATATTTAGTGTTTAAATGGTGTTTAAAAATAGATAAATAAATTTATAAATATAAAAATTAATTCTGGAAATATTTTTATAAAATTTCCCACTGTCAAAAAGTCTTTTGTGCAAAATTTCAAGATCCGAGATTAAACGGATAATTATTTGTGCAAAAACAAACTTTTAAAGCTTAAAACGAGTGAACCGGTAAAGCTCGCTTAAACGAGCTGACTGGTGTATTAAAACCCTAAAAATGGACTATTTTCATATAAATGAGTTAAACAAGTAAAAATAAATCATCCGAAAATAATTCGGATGATTTGAGTAATTTTTGTCCGATTTAACAGTTTCCGGTACGCTAAAGACGGAAACGGGTCCCGCGGCCAATCGGGGCGTCTAAACCGAGCTCTAATTTCACATCTTTAATTAATTTATCAGTCAACAACTATTTTCGGGTCGTGTGTGACTAAACTCATTTTTGAAACGTAAAATGGGATAACCGTGCTAGGCACGCAAAACGAGAAAAACGACTAATAGTAGTTGTGACCATGGAACTCTAAACGATATCACAATCTGAGTCCGGAGAAGTGTTCTGGGTTAACATTGCCCCCGGAACGGGTACAGTACTGGGTTAACAGTGTCCCCAGATGTACCGGTTGATACGGTTAAAGATTATATAAACAATAATTGTATAATAACGATCGTAGGGATCATATTACAGATTGGACGTATTAACTGATAATGATTATTGTTACCTGCTTGCATGTGCTAAGGTGAGTTTCACGAGCCCCTTTTTCTGAACTGTTTTTAAATATTTTCTCGGGGCGGAAGCATGTTCCTACTGAAATGTTTAAGTACATAATGAACGCATGGATTTGCGTGGATTTACATATATTTTATTGTACGGGAATCGTACGGAAATGTACTAAGATGGTAATTGTCTGAGTTGCTAACATTCTAAGGCCCCGGAACACGAGTGATTAACTGAAAGCCGGTAGAGTGTGGATAGTACTATTGGTCTGACAAACCCAACTGGTCCGGCATGGATTTGCTGATGTTTCCCAGCCAGTTGCACATGTCTATTTTGTTGTTATATATATTTTGCTATGTAATGTTAGACATAGCGGTTTGGGGCAGGTACGTGGGCGGAGTATGCCACGGGGTTGTGTGTGGATAGTCAGAGGTTTCACTTGTGGGCTCAGCATAATTACATCGTGTTTCTGGGTTAACATTGCCCCCGGAATGAGTACAGTACTGGGTTAACAGTGTCCCCAGATAATATTATTTTATGATAATGATTTATCATGGTTTACTCGAATTATGAAACTCACCAACTATTCGTAGTTGACCCGTTTTCCCACATGCTTTTCAGGTACAACTAAGATGAAGTGATTGCTTACGTGCTAAGTGCTTGATGTGTGTAAGATTTGCGTGCGGAATGTTAGGATACATTATAATAAATAGAATTATGTATCGTATTGTATGATGTGTGTATCACCTAGACGGTAATGAAATACGAGATAATGTAATTTTGAAGTATATTAATGCATTCAGTTTTCTTTATAAACAATGTGGTTGATATCAGAGGTGTCTGTTGCATCCCGTTTACGTTTCCGCTGCGGTTACGGGGTGTTACAGAACTTGGTATCAGAGCCATTGGTTATAAAGAATTAGGATGTCTTTAAAAGATACCTAAAATATAACCAGTAGCTCAAGTATTATAGGATCTGAATATCAACTAATAATTTATAGTGACGAGATCTGGATGAACTTGGATGGACAAGTGAGTTATTATGGTCCGGAACATAATAACAGACTTGTCCGCACGAGGGAATTCAGGGGAAGTCACAGGGTACATTAATAGGTAAAAATGGCAACATATGTGTAAAGTATATGATATTATTTATACGTGCTAATGTGTATATATATATATGTACGTATCTTGTGGGTACATGTATTGAGAAATAGGACCCGGATAAGGAACCGGGGGATGAAATAATAAAAAAAAGTACCGAGGATGCTGAAATTTCTAGAGCATCGGTTGGTGATAAGTCGGACTTATCGGGCTATAGTTATGATTGTACCAAGTTAGATCTCCCGTTTGACATTAACCAAAAATATCTAGTAACCGTCACTCCCAACCGAAATTAATAAATCTCTTACCCTACCAACACCGGTACTGTATATCTTAATAACTCCCTATGTTCACCCGAACCGCCGACCATCACGTACGGATGGACCTGTACTTGAACCCATTCTTATTCCATTAAGGTAAATAAAATAAAATAAAATAAAATAATAATAATAATAATAATAATAATAAATTTGATAATAAATGAGCAGATAAAAATAATATATAGAAATATATATATGTATTTCTCACTCTCAAACATATGAGACATATCACCTCCAGATCGAGAATTACCAAATTTAGTGAACCTAGAACGCCTGAGGACACTGACTGAGCAAGTGATAGAGTTTCCCATAATAGTAATTGATAATATTTGAAGGCAACCCATGTTGCGCGATTACCTTGAACCTTGCAACTCCCTATGTTATCCTTACATCCGTTAGATTCCTATACCCATATATGCTCGAATAGAATGATTACCCATACACAAAGAGGTGTTGGAATCATTATAGCATAGTTGGTTGTTCGTTAGTAGGTGGTATACCGTGTATGCCGGATATACGAATAGACACGGATATTATAACTCCGTGGTACGTAATCGTTTGGTGCTCACGGTGAGCATGTATCGGTTATGCTGACATGCAGAAGGATATTGAAATCAAGCATATTAAACATTAATCTTTGTTGAGAAAGATCTATATGTCAGTTGGTGACAAGGGTTATGAAACATACTTAAACGTTAACCGACGTCAGGTTAAGTCCATATATTATTATATTTGTGGGACATATATACTAGATACTGGTATGTGCAATATGTATGATAATATTTGGTGTGTATGTGTACCTGCTGTTATGATTGAGCTGGTAACAAGTTATACGGTGAGATTAGTATTGATTACTGCGTACGGGATGAGTACGGCAGAATGACATAAAAAGAGTAACTCCAATGATGGAGATTGATATGATTCAATGAATTGCTCAAAGATAGCAGATGATGATACCGAATGTCGTATCATAGATCACTGCTAGTGTTGATGCAAATGTGATCGCAGAATTATAGATCGAGCAATCACATGAATATGAATATTTCAATTCTTAGTGGTATTACTAAGAGTGATAATGTCCCCCGAATGCTATTATGACTACAAGTATTAGTTATAAACTAAACATGAATAGTAGTCGTAATGAATTAGATCCGGTATGAAGGATATGTTTGTTGGTTGTGTTAAGGAAATTATTAATAGTTTACTGATGGTAAAGGGAGGAATAGATTAGCAAGTGGATAGAAAAGATCGAAATGGTTAAGGATATTGGTAAGAGTCTAGAACATTGTGTAGTGAAATATGCTACAGATATGTTGGTAGATTATGTTGTATCGTGATGGAACACGATGGTACAAAATTATAGTTAGAAAATTATTACTCAGAGGACATGGTCGGAATTTAAAATTCTTGTGCTAGAGCACTTTTATTCGAGTAATTAAGTTCAGAGATTGGAAACTGAGCTATGGAAGATAGAAATGTTGTGTGCTGATCACTAGAACACGCTAATAGTTTGAAGGAATTGTCATGTCTGGTAACATGGCTAATTACTTCTGAAACTAAGCGAAGTGAGCGCTATATTGGGGACTAACTCCATCGATAAGGAGTATAGTCAATCCTGTAAAATATACAACCTTTGGAAGGATTGTGTCACAAGCCAACATTGATATATTTGACTCTATGGGAAGCGGAATGGAAGGACGTTAGGTGAGACGTCGAGTGTTAAAGAAGAGAAATGATAAAGGTATAGTGCAAGATAGACTTGTGAATAAGTAGGTATGTCCTACAACCCAGAATTATACTAAGACTAGTTCTGGTGTGAAAACATGAACCGCATGAAGGGTCCTTCCCTAAATGTGGAATATATGGTTATCGGCATGAAGAAGAAGGTCGAGTGATAGTAGGCCACAGGTGTGGTAAAGATGGACGTAATGCCCTAATTGTAGAACCAATTGAAGCCAGGTGAACCGACAACCCCAACCCATTCGTGTACAACCACTCCGAACCCAACAACTTCAATAACAATCCATCCAAAGAAATCAAATTATGCCAAACAGTTGTACTTGCTATGAATGTGGCAGTACAGAACGTTTCAAGAGAAATTGCCCAAAGTTGAACCAAGGTGTCGTTGGAAGATGAACCTCATGACAAGCATCAACCTCTGATCAAGCAAGGAGCCGTGCTTTTGTGAGTAATTCAAATAAAGCACGTCATGATCCAAAGGTGGTATTAAGTACGTTGTAGTTTTAAATCAATAGACTTCAGCGATATTTTTACGGTCGTCGATAGAAGTTAGTTCCTGTTAACCTCCTATCATTTGGAAAGATACCGATTAGTGAAACTATAGAACCCTATACTGTAGAATCGCTAACGGTAAACCCCTAATGGTTAACTAAATTGTTCGGAATTGTCCTATTATTCTGAACGATTAACCTTTCCTTATTGACCTACGACCAGTAAAGTTAAGAAGTTTTGACGTGATAGTTAGCATGGATTGGCTAACTCAACATGAAGCTGAAATCAAATATGAAAAGAAGATGATTAGAAGCTCTCCTTCGGACGATGAAGCGATTAGATACAGAGAAAAGTGTACGGTATTATGTTACCACTCTAATCTCATCTTGAGATGTTATAATATTTACGACAAGAAGACGTGGTGTATTTAACAAACGCGATTGCCAAAGTATTTAAAGGAAAACATATAGAAGATATCCCGATGGTACGCGAATTTCCACAAGTTTTCCCAGAAGAACTTCCTGGATTACCGCCAACCCGACAGGTCGAATTCAGAATCGATTTAATGTCTCAAGCTGGTCCTGTTGCTAAAGCACCCCCACCGACTTGCACCGTCCGAGATGCAAGAATTATCCAATCAGTTACAAGAATTGTTGGATAAAGGATTCATACGACCTAGTGGGTCGCCATGGGGTGCACCAGTGTTATTTGGGAAATGAAGGACGGAAGTGTTAGGATATGTATTGATTAGGGAGAATTGAATAAAGTGACGATCAAGAATAGGTATTCACTTCTTCGAAGTAAATGATCTGATTAACCAACTGCAAAGGGCGATTTATTTTTTAGAAAATTGATCTTAGATATAGTTATCACCAAATGAAAAAAATCCAAGAGGAGGACGTTGCAACAACAGCGTTTCGGACTCACTACGGCCATTATGAATTCTTAGTTATGCCTTTCGGGCTAACAAATGCGCCGGCAGCATTCATGGAACTCATGAACCGAGTCTGTAAACTTTATTTTGACAAATTTGTCATAACATTCATTGATGATATTTTGATATATTCGCAACGTAAAGAAGAGCACGAACGACGGTTAAGGAAAATTGTGGAAGTGTTAAAGCAAGAGGAGTTGTACGCGAAGTTTTCGAGATGTGATTTTGAATAAAGAAGGCATAATCCCTAGGTCATGTTGTAAAGCAACAAGGATTTCACATAGATCCAAATAAGATAGAAACCATTAAAATTGTGCCAAGCGCCGATTTTAAGTCTCCCCGATGGAGACGATGGTTTTGTCGCGTATTGTGACGCATCGCGTAAAGGGTTAGGATGCGTGTTGACGCAGTATAATAAGGTTATAGCCTATGCTTCCCGACAGTTAAAAGTACACGAGAAAAATTACACTACTCACGACTTAGAACTGGGAGCGGTTATCTTCGCACTTAAAATCTGGAGACATTATCTCTACGGAACGAAGTGCACCATCTTCACCGATCATAAAAGTTTGCATCACATATTCGATCAGAAAGAACTGAATATGAGGCAACGAAGATGGGTCGAGTTGTTAAGCGATTATGACTGTGACATCCGTTATCACCCCGGCAAGGCAAACGTCGTAGCCGATGCCTTGAGTAGTAAAGATCGGATTAAGCCATTGCGAGTGCGAGCGCTGGGGATGATAGTCCAGTCGAACCTTTCGGACCTGATTCGAGTCGCTCAAAGTGAGGCGTTAAAAGAGGAACAATTGGAAAAGGAGGGACTTTACGGCAATGAGAAGAATGTCGAACAGCGCGTGGACGAAATTCTCTACTTCAAAAATCGGGTTTGGATCCCGACCCTCCATGACCTTCGTGAATTAATTATGGACGAAGCGCATAGATCGAAATATTCCATACATCCGGGATCGGATTAGACTATTGATGATACGAATATCTGAAAGGATTTTATTAATGGCCGAGTTTGGAGAAAGATATGGTTACGTATGTTGGTGAATATTTAAGTTATGCAAGAGATGAGGCTGCATACCGAAAACCCTTGGGAACGCCACAACGACAGAAAATTCGCCAATGATAGTGGGGATAAATTACAATGGATTTCGGGACGCAAATTCCAAAGATATATCAAAGGCATGAGGCAAATTGGGTAATCGCGGATCGATTAACCAATCCTCGCATTTCATCCCAATCCATGACGATTACCACAATGAATTCTCGCCCAAATCCATGATGGTGAAATGGTATCTCGTCGTGGAGTACCAGTTTCAATTATCTCAGATCGAAATAGTCATCCTACTTCCATTATTGGAAGGCGGGGAAGGAAGCATCGAGAGCTTGAAGCTTTCTAAGGGTGATGTAATTATCACCAATTTGTTGAATTGAAAATGGGCGCCAATCAAGCCATAAGATTTGAATTGATTCGAAAAATAACCAATCGGATTTATAATATTTAAGATAAGCTGAAAGCAGCGCGAGATTGTCAAAGGATTTATGCCAACATTCAAAGGAAACCATTGTCACCGGAAAGAGGTGACAAGGCATTTTTAAGGCATCACCTTAGAGAGGTGATATGAGGCTTGGCAAAACCGAAAATAGCTCCTTAATATATTGGACCTCATGAGACTATCTCCACGATTGGTCATTTAGTTTATCGATTAAAGTACTCCAGGGGCTAAGTACTATACATGATGTTTTGCCATGTATACGGATTGAAAATTACCTAAGCGATGAGGCAACGAAAGTACTAGTAAGGGAAGTACTCATAGAAGTCATACTTGATATCTAGAATAATTCCGTAGAAATAATAGACGGGAAAACTAAAGAGTTTGGACATACCAAGCTTTATTGATTAAGATTAAGTGGAATTCACAGCGAAGACCAGATTATACCTGGTAACGTGAGGGTAAATTCTGAAGGAAAAACCCCCACCTTTCTCTCGGCAGAGGATAGTGGGCGTGTAAAATTTCGAGGACGAAATTTCTTAACGGGGGGAGAATGTAACGATTCCGACGAAACCCGGTATACCCTAACCGGTAGACAATAGTTACGTCATATTTAATGTCTGGTACATGAATTACCATAGTAATTATACGAGAATACAGGGTTCACTGTATTGAATGTACGTGAATATATAATTCAGCGTATTGATTATGCGATTAATCGATCGATAGTTATTGAAACCCGAACGAATCGAGGGTTCAATTATAGACGATATCTATAATATTTAGTGATGTTATGAAGCATTAATGCTTCGGGATAAGTAAAGTACGGCACTGAAAAAGAATTTCGATTTAATGGTACGTCGGTACATTAAACGAAACCTTCAATACCAAACAGAGCAAGAGATGATCGATCAAGCCGAAAAAGATGCGCGATAATTAATAATATGATGTTTTAAGTTAATAAATGTCATGGTTTAAGTTTTTAAAGTTTTTAAATCGGTTTTATATAAATTTCATTTTTAAGCCGAAAAACGACCGTTTTAGCCTCGTTTTAAGCCGAATTAGACATTTAATCGAAAAACAACCTGAACCAGATTATCCAAAACATTATCCGGATTGCGAATATCCAAATGAGTGGCTTGAATTGAAGAGGTGGGTCCCACCCCACCCCTCCTTAGTTGCGACCGGACCCAAAGGGGGGTTAAACCCCATTCATTTCTTTTTTTCATCACAAACAACTTCATGTTCTTCAATTCTTCCACCTTCATGATCTAAAACCGAGACTTTGTAGCAAGAACAACGAGGTAAAGATTGAGTATTTCACGTTTTCATCTTCCTTTCTCGAGTTATTTGCAAGAAAATGAAGTTTCAAAGATGAAAACCGATTCTTGCATGATCAAGTAATGTATACGGGTTATACAGGGGATCTTGGTCCAAGAAAGGGGTTAAACGAACCAAGAACGAATTTTTACGGTTTAAATCTTTGTTTTTGAATCATAACCGAAACTATAGTGTAAGAGGCTTGATCGTGAGTGTAACTTGCTTGGTATTGTGGTATGTTGGTTGTAGGCTCTGTGTTTAGTGGTAGATAAGGCGGAAAGACGAGTTTGTAGCTTGTAGTGGCGGAAAACGAAAGGTATATTCGGTTATGTTCGGTTTTGGAGTTTTTGGACCGATTGTTGATCGTTTAGATTTAGGTCATGAAATTTTACAGGGATGATCTACACATGAAAATATGAGTTCTGTGAATTTTTGGTAATTTTTGGATAAAGGATGAATATTTGGTGAATTTAATGCTCGGTTTTGGCCAAAAATAGTGAAAAATAGTTAAATATCATGAACAATTCTGGAAAATTTCAGATAAGCTTTTTATATCATGTATAAGTCACACACAAAATTTGAGGTCCGTTAGTGAAGTCTAAGTAGGATTTTTGGTTAAACGAGTTCTAGGGTTTTCTAGTTCGGTTTTAGTGAAAATGGCATGTAAAAAGAGATTTTGGTTCTGGAAAAATTACAGGGGAATATGGAGATAGCAGGGGTCATCCAGGAAAAATTTGGGATTTTTCTAAGGTCGTTTGGTATTTACGACATATTTTGTGTTTAAATGGTGTTTAAAAATAGATAAATAAATTTTAAATATAAAAATTAATACTGGAAATATTTTTATAAAATTTCCCACTGTCAAAAAGTCTTTTGTGCAAAATTTCAAGATCCGAGATTAAACGGATAATTATTTGTACAAAAAAATACTTTTAAAGCTTAAAACGAGTGAACCGGTAAAGCTCGCTTAAACGAGCTGACTGGTGTATAAAAACCCTAAAAATGGACTATTTTCATATAAATGAGTTAAACAAGTAAAAATAAATCATCCGAAAATAATTCGGATGATTTGAGTAATTTTTGTCCGATTTAACAGTTTCCGGTACGCTAAAGACGGAAACGGGTCCCGCGGCCAATCGGGGCGTCTAAACCGAGCTCTAATTTCACATATTTAATTAATTTATCAGTCAACAACTATTTTCGGGTCGTGTGTGACCAAACTCATTTTTGAAACGTAAAATGGGATAACCGTGCTAGGCACGCAAAACGAGAAAAACGACTAATAGTAGTTGTGACCATGGAACTCTAAACGATATCATAATCTGAGTCCGGAGAAGTGTTCTGGGTTAACATTGCCCCCGGAACGGGTACAGTACTGGGTTAACAGTGTCCCCAGATGTACCGGTTGATACGGTTAAAGATTATATAAACAATAATTGTATAATAACGATCGTAGGGATCATATTACAGATTGGACGTATTAACTGATAATGATTGTTGTTACCTGCTTGCATGTGCTAAGGTGAGTTTCACGAGCCCCTTTTTCTGAACTGTTTTTAAATATTTTCTCGGGGCGGAAGCATGTTCCTACTGAAATGTTTAAGTACATACTGAACGCATGGATTTGCGTGGATTTACATATATTTTATTGTATGGGAATCGTACGGAAATGTACTAAGATGGTAATTGTCTGAGTTGCTAACATTATAAGGCCCCGGAACACGAGTGATTAACTGAAAGCCGGTAGAGTGTGGATAGTACTATTGGTCTGACAAACCCAACTGGTCCGGCATGGATTTGCTGATGTTTCCCAGCCAGTTGCACATGCCTATTTTGTTGTTATATATATTTTGCTATGTAATGTTAGACATAGCGGTTTGGGGCAGGTACGTGGGCGGAGTATGCCACGGGGTTGTGTGTGGATAGTCAGAGGTTTCACTTGTGGGCTCAGCATAATTACATCGTGTTTCTGGGTTAACATAGCCCCCGGAATGAGTACAGTACTGGGTTAACAGTGTCCTCAGATAATATTATTTTATGATAATGATTTATCATGGTTTACTCGAATTGAGAAACTCACCAACTATTCGTAGTTGACCCGTTTTCTCACATGCTTTTCAGGTACAACTAAGATGAAGTGATTGCTTACGTGCTAAGTGCTTGATGTGTGTAAGATTTGCGTGCGGAATGTTAGGATACATTATAATAAATAGAATTATGTATCGTATTGTATGATGTGTATATCACCTAGACGGTAATGAAATACGAGATAATGTAATTTTGAAGTATATTAATGCATTCAGTTTTCTTTATAAACAATGTGGTTGATATCAGAGGTGTCTGTTGCATCCCGTTTACGTTTCCGCTGCGGTTACGGGGTGTTACATGTACCCTTTAGCCACACTTATTACCACATATGGCCACTAAAAACTGTGTGTGGCCATATCATACCTACGGTGTCGCGACCTTGGCCACATATGACCTGAACAAAATGTTTGTGGCTGAAGGCCTACGGCCACACTTTTTTCGTGTGACCGAAGATCAATTTTCACGTAGTGATTTTACAATTGCACATGACCATATAACCATAGACACATGCTATGTGGTGTTAGACATAGTCTCTGGGGGCACGTGGCAGTTGAGGCCACGGGGCTTGCGTGGGAAGTGGAAGCCACGTGGTAAAAGCACGTCAAGGGTTCACTCGTGGCTTAGAATAATTGCATCATATACATACATACTATGAATACTATAATTACATATACCGTTTTCGTACAAACTTGTGAAACTTACCAACTATTCATAGTTGACCCGTTTTAATATGCTTTTCAGATATACCAAAGTTGGAATGATGTGCTTATGTGCTAAGTGTTCGAGTGATGTACAGTACTGTTGTAGATAGATGCAAGTATACTGTTAAAGAATAAAGAAACTTAAAGAACTGGTTATGTTGTGAAACCCTTAGTTTGCAACCGTAGTTAAAACAATATAACATTATGTAAATTAGTTTGTTAATTTCCTTTATGAACAATGTGGTTTATACCATATATGTCTGTTACATTTCTGTTTTACGCTTCCGTCGGGGTGTGACATTGTATGATAATGAAATTACTTGAAGAAGGTGATGATGAATTTCTTGATGACATGCCAACATATGAGAAAATATTTCTGATCCACCTTAACAGATACCCATGCCTGCATTACCGAAATTACATGATGTAGTTCTATGAGTAGCTTTTCTATCCCAATCCACTATTATTCTCATTATCATTATAACCTTTTGGTGAAATTGATATTCAATACAAATGTATTTGATTATCCAACTTTGCTTCAAGCTTCCTTGGCTAAACCAAATCAGAAACATAAAATATATATAGAAAACGAGCTTGAATCTCAAATTCAAAATTGTATAAGATTCCAATGATTAAAAAATTGGGATGCTAATAAAATCCATGAGCCTACCACTTATGACGTTTACACACAATACTCTTATAAATGTGCTTTGTTGACACCAAGTAAAAATACTAAAAGCAATCTTAAGCATATGGTATTTCTAAACTATAATTGCAGAAAATAAGCAGTAACATTAATAAACACTTATTCTTTAGAAAGAATTTCTAGCATTACTGAAATTGAAGGCCTCGGGATTGATTAAACGAACAACAATACGTAAGTAACAACAATTATAATGAACAAATCTTGTATTATTGATTTTCAATTGAAAAAGGATTGATTACAATGGTGGTGGCCTGTTATACCCACCGGTGGTTACATTCTACCGTCACGACAGTTCGTACATACGACGCAGATTTTCATTATATTCTTACTAATTACAATAATATACACAAACTATCTACTAATTACACTTTGTACCCAAACTTTGTTAACTGAACTTTCTAACAAAGTTTATCTATTCTATAATAACTAACGAAATATTTAACGAAACTTTAACGAGATCGATGATTAACAAACAATCACCCCCTTAATCTCGATCTTCACAAGGCACTTTGTCTTCAAAGTAATGTAGTTAAACTATATATGAGATGAGCCACCGGATCTTTCTCATCTTTTTTGTATTTCCACTTTGGGCATTCATTTGCAATGTGACCATATTCATTACATTCATAGCACTTGAGATCACTTTTGTCTTTGTTTCCACGGGTCGCATTTCCACGTCCTCTTTCCCCTTTGAAAGGTTCTCTTCCTTGATCTTTGTCATGGCTTCTATTACCACGACCTTTTCCATGACGCCAATTATTAGGATGATTAATAGCCATCAAAAGCTTTTTTCGTTATCGTCTTCTGGTTCGCCTTGACTTTTAAGGCATTCTTCAAAGGCTATTATTCTTCCTACCTCTTCTTCAAATGGCTTTTTGACAATTTCCAAATATTGCTCAATAGATGCCATGATTGGTAGAAACTTCTTTGGAACTGAATTAAGCAATTTCCTTACAAGTATTTTATCCTTGAAATTGGAACCAAAACTTTTAAATTTGGCACTTATGCTTCCCAATTTCCAGAGAAATCACTCACGGTTTCATTTCTTTCATCTTTAATGTCTCTAACTCGCTACTTAATGTTGGTAGATGTGCCTTCTGAACTAGATCTGATCCTAGGTGTCGAACTTTTATCGCCTCCCATACTTCTTTTGTTATCGGGTGTTGTGCCACTTTCATCAAAATATCTTCTGGCAATGTTTGTAGGATCATTGCCTTGGTCGTATATGCCTTCTTTTCATCAACTTCTTCTTCTGAGCTTAGCGTTTCACAAAGACCAAAAGCCTTTTAGATTGTCTCCATCAATAATGCCCATGTCGAACAGTTTGACTCAGTCAATTTTGGACATTGAAGAGATATATTCCCTTGCTCACGAATGTTTGTTGATCCACTTGATGAATCTTCTTTTCCAGGCATATTTTCTTACTTCTTACTCGATTGAACAACACAGGTTTTTGTTCTTACCATAGAGGATTTGTACCACACATGATTTATTTGCCACACAGGTCTTTTAGATGCCACACAGGTATTACTCTTACTCTGCGAATCATGAAGGTTCGGAGCCACTTATTCTCAACGAATCACGAAGGTTCGGAGCTTTCTATTCGAATCACACAGGTTCGATTATTTTTGTATTTAAGTTGTTTATTATTCTTTTAAAAATGATTGAATAACTTGAATTCCATTTTTTCCCTTTTGCTAATAATAAATTAATAATTGTTTATAATAAATAATTTACCTTTCTTAATTTTAATCAATATAAACTGACTTTCCTACTAATTACGCAGAGATTAGGGTTCTTTGAGCCTTGCGCTCTGATACCAATTGAGGCCTCGGCATCAATTAAACAAACAACAATACGTATGTAACAACAATTATAATGAACGAATCTTGTATTATTGATTTGTAATTGAAAACATAATGATTACAATGGTGGTGGCCGGAGGTATGTATTCCCACCGGCGGTTACATTCTACCGTCACGACGATTCGTACATACGACGCAACGTTTCGTTTATTTTCCTACTAATTACAATAATATACAAAAACTATCTACTAATTACACTTTGTACCCTAACTTTGTTAACTGAACTTTCTAACAAAATCTATTCTATAATAACTAACGAAATATTTAACGAAACTTTAACGAGATCGATGATTAACCAACAATCTTCTTGACAATCTCATCTAATGAAGCAATATCAAAAACCCAACAGAACGTAGCTAAAAAAGTAACAAATTGTTGTAAATAAGTGTTGTGATATGTTGATAGGTGGTGCTTCCTTTAGCCATCCCTATACCAGAAAAAAACACACACACACTTCTGGTGAATTATGTAACAACTGAACTGACTAAAAGTTCGGTTAATTTGTAACGAACACTGAATTGTGGTGAATTTGAAAATAAAACCTAAAGTAATTAATTATGTAACAACTGAACTGACTAAAAGTTTAATTAATTTGTAACATTTACAATTATCATATAATTGATTTTCTTACGGCTATACATATGAAAAAAGTCATCATTAGTTTTACTAAATACTTCCAAACATAGTGATTATTCTCATTATATCATATCCAACCACCTTAAAACACATTAATTTTCGAAGGCATGAATAATCAGATCTAGAGAATCAATATTATCAATCTTAATTGACTATCTCATCCAAAGTTTATCAGACACATTTGCGAACCAAATCTCTAGTCAACTCTATATATGAATATAAATTTATCAACTCAACATAATGACGTAGGTTCAATGAAATTAGTGAAGCATTAGAATCGGAAAATAGAACCCATCGAATTAGTGGCACTAACAAATTGAAGAACCAAATTACACATGTCTGTGTGTATAACACCTTGCTTTGACCGATTAAATTAAATAATTAAATAACATAAAAATATACCATGCAGTAAATAAAGGGAGGGAGGTTGGATAAACATGTGGTATGAGTGAAATGGGTCATTTAGTCAAACATGCAAATTTGGTTCCAGTCTAATTGTGTTTGGGTAGCAACGGGTCGTTTCAGGTGATAATTCTTTTTGTTTCCAACTGTTGTATAGTGTCACCTCTATGAAAAAGTATTTGTGACTAAAGCTAATGATTAATAATTATTATATTTAACACATGAAAATTTATACTAATGCAATGAATTTCTTGCAAGCATTCAGTTTAGGTGAAATCAACGGATTACCTTCATGAAATCACTTTGACATTAGGGATCGCCTCGAATGGTTTGGATTAGTGGGTAGATTGTGCAAATTTCCAAATCCAAAAGAACTAAAACAATCAAGAAAACAATATCATTTTAATGAAACGCGCAGATAGGTAAAAGCAGGAAAACCCACCCTTTGATGTTGAAATTGTTTTAACTCAAAATTATCATTAATGATCTTATAATATCTCCTGTATGTTTACCTCAATAGCCTTCCTAACCTAACATGGCATAAACCATCCCCAGATTTAGCATCATATTCACTTCTTAGGTACCTTATTACAATATGAATATAAAAGATAATGTTGAGAACATATACCATGTTTATATAATTGACATCAAATTCGATGCATATCATGTTGAGCAAGTTTAATGGTTCAAAATGTCTGTCTATCTGCAAAAAGCAAATTCATGAAATCCATTGTCTCATTTAGAATGAAGGGTTAATTAAAAATAATAGATATAATCGAATTTGTAAAAAAAATCTGTATTGTCAAATGTAATATTGCTAATATCTTTAAAGTTTAAGACGCTAAACGATTCTGTTATAAAAAATGATTATAGATGTATGCAATGAGACTTTTAACCTTGAAGACAACAAATTATTCTGTTGATTTGAGTAATTAACGAAAATTAGGGTTAGTTGTATGCTCATGTTGAGGACGATTGCAATTAATGATGATTCATACCTGTAATGTTGAAGTAGATGCACAATTGATGATCGGGTTAACACAAACAGGAGCATTGAATAAGAGTGCTAGGGTTAAGGCTAACAAAATTTTATCAGATTGCTAGGGTTATATGATTCGAATTTTGTCGAAAATGTATCCCGCGATTTGTAATTATTGTTATTATGTTAATAAATATAAATAATGAAAAGAGAAAATTGCACGTGGACAAAGGAAGAGTTTTGGTGAGAAGGAAAGTTCTGATGAAAAACCCTATTGGTTTATTATATAGGTAGATTACAGTTATAACCCTAAACAATTAGGCATTTACACTTTAGTCCCTCTATTATATAATACCTAACATTACTCCACCCTTAACATATTTTTATCCTCAAAATATGAATTTTTTTTTTCTAATCATAACTATCAAATTCAAACCAGGAATAATTTTGTGTTTCATCACATCTTGATTTAAGGTCTTCTTTATTGTATTTCAACTTCCATTTTTTTCATTTAAGGCTCTAAAAGATCACAATAAGTTTATTGTCTTATGCCATCTTTATTTGCCATGGTTGTTTAAGAAGGAACTATAATAATGTGATTCCTCTCATTATCATTTTCAAAATTAGTTTGTGAAGAATTTGTAGTTGTTGCATGATGGTCCTCAGAATCGATTAACACAAATTGACAGAAATTAAACGAAATATATGAACACAATTGAATATGAACGATTCCTTATTATTGATTTTTGTCTTCAATTGATGATTTACAATGGTGGTCGGTGGTGGTATTTATACCCACCGACGGTTATTAACCGACGGTTATTCCATCAACCGTCGTAACGTATCACATCTTCCCTATTTACAGTATTCACACAAACTATTAACTAATTACAATTTACACCCTAACTTTGTTAACCGAACTATATAACAAAGTTTAACAAAACTATAATAAACTAACGGGATATTTACGAGATCGGGATTATTCCAACAATCACCCCCTTAATCTCGATCTTGTATTATGACTTGCTATTTCTTCATAGTAGTGTAGTTTGACTCCAAACGAGATGAGCCTCCTGATCCTTCCATTTTGGACATTCACTTTTATAATGTCCGAGCTCGTTGCACTTATGGCATCTCACATGACTTTTATCTTCACGGATAGGTTCGCCTAACCTTCCATGTCCTTTGTCTTCATGAGCTTGTTCACCGTCTTTACTTTTCCCGGACCAACGACCTTTACCCCGGCCTTGTCCTAAGTTTCCTTGGTTTGAGCTCCAGTTGCCACAATTCTTACACTTATGTTCTTTAAACTTTTCTTTTCCAGATGTGTTGGTGAACATAAGTTTATTATGTTTGTCTTCTTCCTCGGTTGACTCCTTCATGCGTTCTTCATATGCTTTTAACCTTCCAATGGCTTCTTGAAACAACATAGTATTCAAATCTGTAAATTGCTGTATTGCAGCAACAATCTGAATGTACTTCTTTGGTACATATTTAAGTAATTTTCGGACTAATTTTTTATTATCGATTGTGGATCCAAGGTTGGCTTGTGACACGAGTTGACTAATTTTTTCCGTGAAGTCATCGATGGTGTCTGTGTCTTTCATTTTCAAGGCTTCAAACTCAGATTCAAGAGTTTGTAATCTAGCCTCTTTAACCCTGTCTGCTCCCACAAAACGAGCCTTTAAGTCTGCCCATATGTCTGATGCTTTCTTATGATGAGCAACCTGAAGAACAATTTCTTCGGGCATTTCTTGAAAGAGATATGCAATAACCATTCTATTTTTCTTAGCACCAACTGCATCTTCTTCTTCGAGTACCTCCGAGATTCCATGAACATCAAAAATTTCTATGATCTTTACTGCCCAAATTGTATAATTTGTTGTATTCAAAATTGGGTATTGTAGCGTCATTGATGGTCCTGCTTCCTTTACGGATTCATTACTCTTGCCAGCCATTGATTGAGTCTTCTTCCTTCTCCCAATCTTGATATGACTTGATGTGTCACTATTAAACTTTTACTTTTGCTTTCAGTTGAATTATATAGATGCTTGCGAGTACAGCCCACTGGTCTTTCGGTCACCACTGGATTTGATCAAATCTCTGCCAAACTACTTTTGATCAATTTCTTCCTGGATCGAATCTTTGACCTCCTGTTACTTGCTAGAAGACAGCCCTGGTTCTTTCGGTCGCTACTGGATTTGATCACACCTCTACTAAAGTGCATGTGACCAAATACTTCGTGGATCAAATTAATGAACCTCCTGTTTCTTGATAGGTTTTGAAATACACTTTTCAAAATTAATTATTTCTTTATAAATCAAGTTTTATAATTATCTAAACACTTATTTATATTTAAAATTAATAATATTAAAAATTAATAAATGCTTCTGCAGAGCAATTAAATGACTCTCTCTTTTACTTTTTTCTTTTCATGTAATTAAAGCTAATATTGAAAGTCAATATTGCTTTTCCGTGTCCACGTTCACCGCACCAGAACTTGCCAGACACAACCAGCGTCCCTTCTAATTCCTCTTCTAATTCTTTATCGATGCTTCGAACAAAACAGAGGTATGTTTTCCAATGTGATTTCAGTCTTTATGTGCAGAATTTCAATTCGATTTTGATTACAATCGCACAAACTCGCGATGTCTGCTTCTTCTGTTTTCTGATTTGGCGATTAGGGTTTCGATTTGTGTTCTTCGTGCCTTGCTCTGATACCAATTTGATGGTCCTCAGAATCGATTAACACAAAAATGACAGAAATTAAACGAAATATATGAACACAATTGAATATGAACGATTCATTATTATTGATTTTTGTCTTCAATTGATGATTTACAATGGTGGTCGGTGGTGGTATTTATACTCACCGACGGTTATTCCGTCAACCGTTGCAACGTATCACATCTTCCCTATTTACAATATTCACACAAACTATTAACTAATTACAATTTACACCCTAACTTTGTTAACCGAACTATATAACAAAGTTTAACTAAACTATAATAAACTAACGGGATATTTAACGAGATCGGGATTATCCCAACATTGCAGGCCTTGAACTAACAACAATTATATGAGTTCTCATGCTTCCTTTGTATACATATGTGGCTTCAAACCTACAAACAATTTCTACAACAACCATAAAAAGTTTATATGCTTCTCGTTCAGCTACTAATTCCTTTGATGGTAATTGTTCAAGCTTAGAAAAAAGATGTTAATGTTTACTCGTAGATCATAATAAGAACGTTATGTGCTGACTTAAAACCATTCCAAATCTCAATCACCTTTTGGTACAAATTAAAACCCGCTTTTTACCACTAGACAGAAATGTGATGTTGGTTCAGTAACAATTAAACCAACTTCCCAAATCTTGTTTTCGTCTGCTAGTTGTATAACAACCTCCTTAATCACAATATCACTACAGTCTAGATTACCAACCCAACCGGTATGTTTCCTTTTTATTTATTTTTTTATTTTCCATGGACCAAATATTAATGTTGAATCCAAGACTTTAACATTAGTTCTCAACTCTAACATGATGGCCAAAAAAGAGACTCAACTGAACCCTCCTATAAACTATATTTAACTTCAACTTCCTTTTCACTTGATTAAATATTGTTGTATCAGGAAAAAACAAGGAAATTTATTTCTTTTTCATTATCACCTGAGTCCACAAATCAGTTCCAAAACAGTACACTTATTTCCACTAAAAGTGCCACTTTTATGGCTATCAGTTTCAAGAATTTAATTGAAATGATTAATATGACCATGATCATTTTCATTATCATTATTTGATTTTGTAATAACATCATTCTTTTCGGCATCCAAAATCATTTCATTCCCACTTATATTTTCAATATCTTTTCCTAATACTCAACAATCATAGTCATTTTCATTTAGTAATTCGGGAACCACAAATCCTTTATTCAATTGTGACTGACATGATTAGTAGTGCTCAAAATATATTTAACCCATCCAATTTACACCTTGTATTGTGTACGCTATACGCAGCCTCTCATGCACCAGATTTATTTTCTGACATATCAATTGGAACCTCTATTGAAACAGACGTTCCATCTAGTTTTTCTTGATCCACAACAGATTCCTTCGTGATTATTTGTTGATCAACCACTTCCATTTTCATGCTCATATCTTGATATAAAATGTTACTTGTATGTGTATCTTTACAAAGTTTAATATGATCCTTTGTGGGTAGATCCAAATACTGTTTTTATTCAAAATATCAAGGAAATCAATTTGGTTTCTTGTCTTTTCATATGCCTCATGTAGTGTTTTTGGTCTCAACAACTTAACCCATCACTTAATTTCAGGTTTGAGACTCCATTGGAATAGACTTATAGCATAAGTTCTTGATGTCTTTATTAAATTATTATTTGTTTTATATTTGGTTTCGAATAAGCGAGGACTTCGTTTTCCCCATGTTGGTGATCCCATCCATTCATCAAAACGTCTAAAGCACCTTTATAAAGTTCATAATCAGTCGGTGATTTTGAATAATTTGGTATGTAACCACAACAATGACCCCTGACCACCCCAAAAGAACCTATTTGGTGCACAAACGGGAACCTTGATCTCCCATATTAAACCCCCACATGACCACAATAATACCATTGCTACTTTGATCGTTGTTGCTAAGAATCTGTTATGCCCTAATACTTGAAAACTGAATCACAGCCGTGAACTATTGTTGATTGTCGCTTGAATTACACTATAATTATTGTTGAATTGTAAAAAATCACCGTTCAGTTCAGTTCAACTCATACCCTAATTGACAGCTGTTGTAAATTGTAGAATCACCGATCAAATATGAATTGAATCAATCGCCCACCTTAAATTGTTGTCAGAACTGAACTAACGCCTCACCATAACTGGTTGTTGGATTTAAAAATTGAGTTAATTAGGGTTCGTAAAGAGAGATTCCGAGGATCAGAGAGCTTTGATACCACTTGTTACGTATCAAAACAAATAAACAAGCTAAAGACAGTGAAGAAGAAGAAGAAATCACATAAAGAAGAAATATTAACTCTCAAATCGTTAGCTATCGTTATCATTCACGTCTCTATATTATGCATGTCAACCTATTATAATTATAGCTCTAAACTATTAGACATTTACACTTTAGTATATCTAACAAGAAATAAAGAGAACCCTTGTAACCAATGTTCTTTTCTGCATGTGATCGAGATCACCTAAAAATATGGAAATCCCATTGGCCAAAATAATAACCACCGTCCTCTATATAAACCGATCCATTGTTTTATATTTATTAAGACAATAAGGCCTAAAACAAATAAGCCCAACTAGCATAACACGTATGCCCAAGTGCTCTGATAATAAACACAATGTTACTATTAAGGGTGGCAATCTTGACCTATGGGTTGAATAAGTTGTATCAAAATATATAAGATGGGTCAGAATGGGTCAAACTAAAAAAAGAAAATGATTGAAACGGGTCAAAACGGATTGACATTTCTCGGGATTTTTTTAATGGAACGAGAAAAACGGAGAAAATTTTTTGATATTTTTACTTTTTAAGTTTTTAATTTATATTTCGAGTTATAATTTTTTAATTATTTTTTTTTTTTGATTTTTTTGGTGAGAGGTTTTGAAATGGGTCAAAATGGGCTGAGATTTCAAAACCTATTTCAAAACCCCTCACCAAAAATTCAAAAAAAATAATAAAAAAATTATAACTCGAAATATAAATCAAAATCTTAAAAAGTAAAAATACCAAAAAGTTTTATCCGTTTTTCTCGTTCCATTATATATATAAAAAAAAACCCGATAAATGTCAACCCGTTTTGACCCGTTTCAGTCATTTTCTTTTTTTAGTTTGACCCATTCTGACTCATCTTATACATTTTGATACAACCCATTCAATCAATGGGTCAAGATTGCCACCCCTAGTTACTATAAAACACAAATAACATACAGAATTAAATTTAGCTTGCATTGACGAGTCTCATAACTCGTTGAATTTCTAAATGTTATTTCAATTTCTTGATCTACAAGTTAATCTACTAGCACTTAAAATAACTAAAAACTTGGGTGGTTAACGGTTTTACTTTGTCGCACAATGTAACATGGGTAGTTTTGGGATTTTTTTTGACTAGGACGGAAAAGGAGGTGGGTCCTTTTGAGTTTGACTTTGAATTAAGGTTAAAGCCCGCTGAAAGAGTTTGTCAGCATATGCAAGTGAAGGCAGGCCGGCTGGAGGGTAGTGTCGGTCGGACCGTCGGTCAGGGCACGTAATTTTTGGGGCCAAATTTTTTTGTATCTATATTTTATATATATTCATTTAAAAGTATAAAATTTGATCTTTACCATCTTATAATTATTGGGTCCAAAATTCTTTTTTATTCATAATCCATTTAATCAAGTTTAATTGTTGGGCTCAAACTAAAACTAAAAACTAAAAATTAAATAAACTCCCAATGCAAAATAAAAGAAATAGTTGTTGATTGAAATTCCTGTTTTGCTTGCTTCGTTCTTTGCGAATGTTGAACAAACCTTAACAATGACTAACCCAGCCGACCACCACTAATGGTTCATTGTTGACCACCAGGCTCTTCTGCGGTTGACCAAGCCAGCCACCAATGTCGAAGCTTGAATATACACGTCGAGGGGGGCGAACTTAATATATATTAAAAAAAATTAACTAGAGGGGGAGGGCGCTCAAAATTTCGTTTGGAAACGGATAATTTACACTATGTATACAAATTTTTGGCCCAAAAAGGATACATTTATGCAATCCGAGCGAAAAAACGGAGGGTCCGGGCTCAAATTTCGGCCGGAAATGGGTAAATTTACACTATGTATAAAAAGTTTAGGCAGAAAAAGGATAAATTTACGCTACCAAGCAAAAAACGGAGGGGGTCGGGCTCAAAATTTCGGTCGAAAACAGGTAAATTTACACTATGTATAAAGTTTTTTGACCGAAAAAAAGATAGATTTACACCACCGAGCGAAAAACAGAGGGGGCCAGGGCCAACCCTGGCCCCAACTAAACTACGCCACTATGAGCCACCAAGGACAAATCTATTTTTTTATCCAATGTTATTAGAGTTTCACAAATCATTAGTTATTATGGTATTTGATTTTAATAATATATTATTCTATGTTTATTGCTATAACATAAAGCGTCATTTAAAAAAATTAGCTTATATAGTTCATTGTTAAGATATGGGCCTTTTTATTTCGGCTAGGCCTAGGTATATAAATCCTTGAAGACGGCCCTGAAGGCATGCATTAACAGGTGGAAGGGTAGCTGGATTTCGAAATTTATTTGCAATTAGTGAACTTCGTTCATTGGGGTTCATCGGGGAAGATGGGTGTTTATTTCATTGACAGTGTTCTTCATCTCAAGACTGAGTTTACTATACAACAACAAAATTTCCTTTGGTTGTCATGTAATTTAGGCTGAACCCTAATTGTAATATATAAGAGATGAAATCTAAGACAGATTTATGGTTAACTAATTGTCTTTTTATTGTATGGCAATGGCTATATTATTAAATGTTTTTTAGTTCATATTTCACTTATTTTTCAAGTCCCGTATCGATAATCAACCCACGAATTAAACGAATAACTCACGTTTATATTAATCAGAAAATATAACTCAAAAAATTAAATACAACTCTCAAACCCTAACTCGGTTTGATTCTTGATGAACCCTAACTCGGTTACATCTAGATGAACTCTAACTTGGTTACATCTCGTGTGCGTCTCTAGATGAACCCTAACTCCGTTACATCTCACACCACCCTCTATAATGTCAAACCATATTTTGGTTTATATAGACTACTCTAACTTCCTAGTCAATACATTACCAAATATAATTACAATACAATTAGAAAACATAACCAACTATGACCGACTTATCATTATTGGTCCTCCAAGTTCACTGACTTGTGACTTAGAGTCCGAAATTACGTCCAACAATTTTTATTACTATATTGATGATGAGATGCTAATCTGAATTGATTATTGTTGAGACACAAATTGGCCAGTAATTGAAATTGATTGTTGATTAACAATCTCAAATGAATATGCATATGCCTAGAATGCATCTAGAATGAATTTTTTTTAGAAAATGTATTAGGTAATGAGGTATACTCTAATTTCGCTTAAGTTGTCATACTTGTGCATCTTATTACTCACATTTCGCTCTTTCACTCAATCTCAACCCCAAGAAAATGGTTTAACTTAACTCCACCTCGCCCACTTTTTTTTTCGATTTTAAATTAAACATTCAACTTAAAAGGCTTAAACACAAGTATAAAAAATAATATTTCTTTCATTAATTTCTTAATTAAAATTAATATTGATACTAAATATAAAAAACATAAAAAGGCAAAGTATAAATAAACATAGAAAAAAAACTAAGAATAGTGTTCGGTGCATTCGAAAACAACGTCTAAGTATATCATCAGATATGGATGCTGGTCCACTTCTTTAAAAAAGTTATGAAGTTTTTATTGTTTCATGGTGGATCTTGTGGTTGTTGTAGAAAAGTTTAGTTTACAACAATTTGGAAAATAAAAACAAAATGCTCGTTCGTGGCGTTGGAGTCGGATGATATGATGACAATAAAGATGATGAAGAATACACTTTTTAAAATATATAGATTATGTTTATGATAACGAAGACCGTTTTGGTGTGAAAAAATATAGCAAGTTAGTGGTTTTCAGTTTAAACAGGAATAAAAATTATTTTAAACAACAGGGCTAACTCTACTAGTTATAACTCGTGAACACCTTAACGTAACTTCAATTTAACAACTTTAACACATATTGGTAGTGGTATTTAACGCCATTATTCACTCCATGTCATTATTGACTCATGGAGTGTAATAGTATACTGAGAGGAATTATGACTTTTAAAACACTAACTTGGACTTTTCATTCATCGATTATATATCTAATGAAGTTTTGCATATGTATTTGTATAACTATCGTAATTATTAGCATAAGTAGTGTAATTATTTACATAACTATACTAATTACTTAATCATAACTAGAGAAAATATTAACATAACTAGAGTAATTACTTGCATAACTACGATCAAGAATAGTTATTTAATGATAACTAGAGTCATTAGGTAACTAGATTATGTGAGTAAACAAATAATTAGCATAATTCTTTTGTTTAACAAAAATACTAGGGGTTGTTTGGTAAGTGCTGAGTTATTAAGTGTTATTCCGGTAAGAGATCAATGATTAAGTGACTCTAACCAGTACAGGTTGAATAAGCAAGTGTTGTTGGATTGAACAAAGGACTATACAGAATGATTATTTTATTTCTCGCCACTCCATGTCATTATTGACTCATGGAGTGTAATAGTATACTGAGAGGAATTATGACTTTTAAAAGACTAACTTGGACTTTTCAATCATCGATTATATATCTAATGAAGTTTTGCATATGTATTTGTATAACT